>NC_134828.1:6253037-6374711 GCF_004210375.1 Tachypleus tridentatus
GTGCAGATCACATTTGAACGAATCTCACTGTGTGTTTCCAGAAACATATTTTTCTGTCATCTAATAAACATATTAACAACATCTTCAAGGGGCCTTTTTTTGTCCCCTTCTTAGTAGTAACAAATCTACAAGGGTAGCCCCACCTACCATTCCATTTTGAAACCTCTTATCTACTCACACATACTTCTCAGGTACATGTTTATAACCAAAGAAAGAATTAATTCCAAACTATGTAAGTATGACAGTGATTTAACTTGGCGAAAAAAAACTTGTAATTTTACAGGAAGTGCTGAAGTCTGTGAGCAATATTTGTTGCTTAGTTTTTATAAGCGTCGTATTGCTTAGTTAGGAATTACAGTTTTATCTGTAGAGTAACTTGTTGATTTTTGTTGGGGTTTTCTAAATGTAATCTACAAAAAGAATTTGTCTCCACTCCCCATTTGAAAGAATAAACAAAATTTATGACACACAAGTATAAATAAACTTTGTAACATCATAAGTACTAAACAATAATTGTTTTATAATAAATATATGTTCATAACCAATAGCACACTTTGTACACACACCATTCAATTCCAGTCACTTGAAAGGATAACTAACATCCAAATATTCATTGGATCAGCCTGAACCCTGTACATAGTTATACTGTAAACATTTTTTATTACTGAGACAGTTCTCACTGTACTGTTAAATTATCTCCTACTGTGTTCTGGGAATACGCCATACAAGTGTTGTTATATGATGCCACATGAACATCCAAATGACAGGAGCAGTGATTCAATGCTTAATGTTTCACAGGTCTCTACATCAGCCACTAACAGTAAAATAAAATAGATGTGACAAGATTAGATCCTAGAAGAACCACTTTGGAACTGAAGAATCACTTTGGAACTTTGTAGCCAATACTAAAAAATAGAATAGAGGAGTACTACTCAATTTATTTCATATTTTTTCTTTCTTTAAAATTTATGGTGGTTACATGGTTAATGAAACAGACCAAACCTGTACAGTTACAGTAGAGAAAATAACAGATAAAATATAATTGCTTTCTGAAAGACAATGATTTATTCATTTCACTAGTTTCAGGGATTACACAAATATAACTTACGACATTTTCAAATGAAAAAATTTACTTTTAATATCAGCCACAGAGCTTTTGGTTGTCCTAAAGGTAAGGCATGATATGACATCTTATCATGTTTGTAGATGATAAATTCAGAGTATCAATTTGTGAATATCACACAGTATGTTGAATGCAGCTTTGGTTGAAATTAAATGCTTGATGTCCAAATACAAAGTCTGTAGTTTGTTTACAAATTAGAAACTCAAATAACAATAATGAAAGCTAGAATATAAAAACTGTCCATTAAATAAGACATAAAGTTCTTCTAAAAACAAACATACAATAGCTATCTGGAGGTCACATATTTTATAATTTTCTCATGAGGAAGTATTTTTAATATTAAAATCAAAATTATTTACATGTTAGACAGTCAACATTTAAAAAGAATGAATTCAAGAACAAATATTTAAAGAAAAAATCTTTAAAATTACAAAATCAGATATTTTCTGTATGAGAGCCTTGTAATATTTGCTGGTAATATGAAAAATTTTGTAAAAGTATGCATATATTATAAAATTATATAGTACAACTGTTCTTATGGTTCTTTTGTGTAGTTTACAAGCTGGGTGAATTGTACCCAGCCTGCAGTCTGAGTTAGCCTTTAATGATGAACTTTTAAACCTCTTCCTGCACAAGTCACTGAGTTACATTCATTATTTAATTAAACAACTTTTCTATAAATGTATGTCAAACAAATAACATTATAATGCATGTTATAACTCAAAGTTTCTAAAAAAAACAGTTACAAAAATCCTTTTTTAATTTGTTGTCATGATCATGAAAATCCCCAACTTTGCCAGTTGCTTTCTTGAATCAGGTGCATCGTTCATGTAGATATATGTCAAGACAATAATTACATTTACTTACCGATTGACACATACAGAGATGCCAACCATTCACGATTTGAGCGTAATCATTACGATTTTGGTGTATACATTACGACTATACGCTCTTACAAACAAATATTATGACTTGTTGCAACTCCCAAATTATTATATATCACATAGGCCTATACTATAAAGTGATAAATTGTTCCCCCAGAGCTTGAAAGGGGTGAAAAAAAAATTTCTAGTGAGATACAAATAAATTTTGATAATAAATAAAAGACATAGTCCAAATGGCTACTTGCGATAATCATGTTTGTGATTGAAATAATAAAAAATATTTGTATTTCCAAAGCTACCAATAGTTTGAGTGCAGTGCTTCTCCATACTGGGTATGTGGGGAATACATAGTTCGTCATCAGTGCTTGTCAGCCAATCAGTGCTCACATAGATGGGTATTTCTCATTTTCTAAGCAGCATAGAAACACCAATGCAATTGTCCACAAGATGGAAAAAAGAGGCCTCATTCACCAGATTGTCTTGTTTCTGGCAAAACTAAAAGGACTAAAACTGTGAATCAAAATTTATGAAAGAGTATAGTGCAAAATATCCGGTCATATGCATCAAAAGTCAAAAGTGACAGTCATGCATTTTGTACAGTTTGTCACATCAATTTTCTGTGGTACATGGCGGGATAAGCGATTGTTCCAGACATATAAAATCGGCATCTCACCAATAAAAGGCTGAGGCGAAGACAAAAAAATGATGCAAATAATGACATTTATGAGTAAGAATTCAGAATATGAAAAAGAATTTTTTTAAATTTATTTATTAAATACACAAAACACTGTCATAAATGAGCAATCTATAGCAGTAATAAATAATAATAGTTATAATAATAAACAACTTGGAGACATTGGTCAGACCTAGTAGCCGCAAATGATAAAGGACTCTGTCTACAATCATTATGCTCAATCATTTGAAATAGTTGGAATCTCTGCACATATGTTTCAAATCACCTTGCAGGTCATGTATCATTTTGATAGGATTAATGTGAAAACCCCTTATACTTAAAGCAGTCAACATCCTGACTCCATGTATTCATGGATAAATGTTTAACAAATATACTTAATTAAAATTCTGAATTTTTAGCTATAAATGTCTTGTAACATTCACTAAAGTTTGAAACATTTCACAAAGATACACAAAAACATGTTAAAGTTGCAAATAGGTAAGGAAACTGGTGGTCACATCTTCGGAGTAATACATCGAGTCAGTACCAAGAGAGATAATAAATATGATCTATACAATATGAACTACACACAGTGATATTTTCTACTTTTATGTAATATTTCATAAAATTATTTATATAAAAATTCACATTATTTTAAGATTAATTATTTACTGTACTGAATACATCAGGAAAGTGGAAAAAGAAGAGATATTAAACTTTTAAAACAGACAACTGTGTATGTGACATATTTACAACTTAAAATTCCAAAACTCGTATCAATTGACACACTAACAGTTACCCTGTTAGCCAACTTGCATTCACTTTTCAATACATATTTTATTCTTATTGCAAAAGTTGTTTTAATTACTATAACTAAAAAACAAGTACACATTCCTAGGAGCTAATAACCACAAATTAACTTAAAGTCTGTCAGTGTCAGAGAAAATATCCACGACTATATAGACCTAGTAACAAGTATAAAAGGTGTCACAAAACTTTTCTTACAAACTGATTCAGATCTGAAAATATGTACTCACAAAACATTTGAAAAATTAGGTATAATATTTGAGTCCAGCAAACTTGTAAAATAAGGCAAGATTGGCTTGCTGTGTATCTGGCCTTCAGCTGATGTTAAGTTATGACTTATTCCACTCATATGAAATAACACTACTGATGTTATTGAAGTATAAGAACTGAAATGCACCTTTAGTGAGAACATTACAAATCTTTTAAGACACCAATTCAAATTATGATAAATAAACTCTAACATCCTAAGTTCAAAAGCTGCATCATTATTACATTATAGCTATATAAAACAATTTCTGTCTTTAGGTTTTATTTATATTTCTTTATTACTACCTGATTAAAAAAAATGTATTCTCAAATATCAAACTCACCTCTTACAGGAGCTCCATCCATAATTTCATACTTAGCGATAGTTTCATTTTCATTAAAAGTGTTGGGCCCTGAACCAGTGGTTTCACGTTTGATAATAGCAATCTCCATGTGTTTTATTTTGATACGAACCAGAAGAAAGTATATCTTCCCCACAATAACATCCTTCAGGTGATACCTTATTAAAGAAAATGTGTTATACAAAAACTTCCATATTTCAATGACAGCATTAAATGTCAACACACAGGTTTCTGACAGTACTTTCTGTTTTGGGGTACCTGCTGTAAAATTTATTATATTGTGGACACATCAGTTCATTTAAATTATAACTTTCAGTTTAGCAGTTAGTAACCTTTCTTTTTTTACCAACAAAAAAATATCTCACAATGTCATGTTAATGGTCTGTTTTTGACAACAGTAAATGTCTCAAGGATGTTACATCAATGGTTTGTTTTTTGACAACAGTAAACATCTCAAGGATGTTATGTTTATGAGCTGTTTTTTGACAACAGTAAAAGTCTCAAGGATCTTATGAATATGAATTTGTTTATTGACAAAGGTTAAGGTTTCAAATAAGCCAATCAAATCAAAAGTCAGATTCAATTTGTAAGTGTTAAAGATGAACAATCACAAAAGTAGGAAGACTACCAGTATATAGGGAGTTGGGTATAGGTACCACAAAAAGAAACTGTATGGGCAATATAACAACAAAGAACCTTGGTGGACACAGAAGCTTATTCATAACCAGTCATGGGTAAAGATGAAAAATGGAAGAAGAAGAGAAACGAGGTGCCAAGGTATTTGGAAGGAATGAGGAATCCAGATAAAGAAGAATACAACAAGGGTGATAAAGTGGTAAACAACTCTAACTGTCAAAATCCACAGGATAAGAGGAGAAAGTTATGTCTGAAAGGAAAGGTGAAACATGGAACATGAGGAAAGTGATTCAAATAGGGAAAAATTGAGGGAATGGAGTACCACATTAACATCCCAATCTGGTCTGGAAGGGCGAGGCACCTGGAAGTCAAGCATGAACATATAAAGGAGAGGTGAAGTAAATACTCTACAGTATTGGGAAAAATGAAAGGTATGGGATAAAGCCACCCAATAACTCATGACTGATGAGCCTAGGGACCCACACAGTCAGAGAGCCAAGTGAGAAATTCCACCACCCAAGCCACCAAGTTGTACACCAACTGCAGAACACCTTCCATTTGCATTGATACACCTCATGGAAGAAGGATGTATGGAACCAGCTTAAAGGAAAGCAATTCAATGAGAGAAACTGGATCTCCTAGCTAAGCATCAGGTAAAAGCCTGGTGCAAAGATGCACAATGCAAAGCATAGGACACAGAAACGATGACTGAGGTTGACCAAGAAGGGAGGTAAACAACAGAAGAAGTATATAAAAGTGCAAACTGATTTGAGGAATGCTAATCGTAATTACCAAATTGTGAAGTAAATCAATATACATGAACCCGAATATCAGAAGGTTTATCATTGAGTAAGAAAGAATGTGGCTCAGAGGAATCAATACTGTCTTTTGGATTTTATTTCTCAGGTATGTGGCATATTATCCCTTTCTCAGGAAGCAGAAAGAAATAGTTAATCAGCCCAAAAAGGGTCAGCCTGTTTAAGGTAAACCGGAACGAAAGATAGACCATCTAAAGTTTGATCTAGCAGAGAGATGCAAATAAATTCACCAATTAGCTGCCTACATCTGAGACCTGAGAAAAAAAACTAGTCTCTGGTGTGATTCCTGAAGTGGTAATATACACTTTGAATTCATAGAAAATGATTCCACCAAATTCAGGCAGTGAAAATGAAAAATGCAATTGGAACCAAGTGATAAATTTTTAAAGTGAAGAAACTGTTGGAAAGAAAACTAAAAGAAAACCACTTTATAAAAAAACTTAGGCAAGTGTGAATCATTAAATAAACAAGAAGCAAGTCCAGATACAAGCACTGCCAAATGGGAAGTGATGACTTGATGGAGGAGAAGAGAGTGAGCCACATGAATATGTCATGCTCTACATGATAACTTGTATAAATAGAATATTTCAATTCCAACAACAGGGAGCAAAAGGCTTATGGCATATATCTAGAAAATGTTTGCATACAGAGGGCAGCACTGAACAATAGTAGCTAATTTTGTAAGCAGGAGTAAATGCTGTATTGGAAGACACAAAGATGTTATGTTTGGTGTCTGTTTTTTGACAATGGTAGTGTGTAGAACACCATAAACAGCTATTAAGAAACAATTTAATTTCAGTTTTATAGGGAAGAAGTATGAACAAGTTTAAAAAAAATGAATATTAAATAATGTAAGATATTCAATAATTAATACATATTGAAGAAGTTCATAAACTCTAAAAAATAAACACTTCATACACACTTACTTAGATTTATTGTATTCAAACTCTATGTGAAGACAGTCCTCTATGCCAACCTCCATTTTATTGAAGAGTTCATCTCTGGATAGGAAGCCAAGGTGTGGACTATGATGTCTGATTCTTTCACAATATCAGACAACCTTCTCACTATGGTAACACGCAAAGTACCTGTAAAAATATTAAATGCATGCAAGTGATTTTTTCATAGATACCCACACAAAAACATGTAGCTTGTTACTTCAGATAAAGAAACCCCTTCGTATCCAATACTTTTGCTCATTCTAATTTTACAAAAATACTTACATTGGAGAATCGTACCTGCCTTACAAAAGGTATACAAGAGTAACAACAGTACAATGTGACCACTCTTGGCACTGATTCCAGAAAATGATCACCTTACAAACATGACTGCTGCTGTAACAACAGGACAATGTAACCACCCTTGGGATTGATTCCAGAATATGACCACCTTACAAACATGACTGCTGCTGTAGCAACAGGACAATGTGACCACCCTTGGGATTGATTCCAGAATATGACCACCTTACAAACATGACTGCTGCTGTAACAACAGTACAATGTGACCACTCTTGGCACTGAATCCAGAAAATGATCACCTTACAAACATGACTGCTGCTGTAACAACAGGACAATGTGACCACCCTTGGGATTGATTCCAGAAAATGATCACCTTACAAACATGACTGCTGCTGTAACAACAGGACAATGTGACCACCCTTGAGACTGATTCCAGAAAATGACCACCTAACAAACATGACTGCTGCTGTAACAACAGTACAATGTGACCACCCTTGAGACTTATTCCAGAAAATGACCACCTTACAAACATGACTGCTTTCACAATGACAACACTTACATTCCCCTTTTTACTCTATACATACCTGTATTATAACTAAATACTGAAGTATATCTGTATTATAACTAAATACTGAAGTATACCTGTATTATAACTAAATACTGAAGTATACCTGTGTTATAACTAAATACTGAAGTATATCTGTATTGTAACTAAATACTGAAGTATATCTGTATTGTAACTAAATACTGAAGTATACCTGTATTGTAACTAAATACTGAAGTATACCTGTATTATAACTAAATACTGAAGTATATCTGTATTATAACTAAATACTGAAGTATATCTGTATTGTAACTAAATACTGAAGTATACCTGTATTGTAACTAAATACTGAAGTATACCTGTATTATAACTAAATACTGAAGTATACCTGTATTATAACTAAATACTGAAGTATATCTGTATTATAACTAAATACTGAAGTATACCTGTATTGTAACTAAATACTGAAGTATACCTGTATTGTAACTAAATACTGAAGTATATCTGTATTGTAACTAAATACTGAAGTATATCTGTATTATAACTAAATACTGAAGTATATCTGTATTATAACTAAATACTGAAGTATACCTGTATTATAATTAAATACTGAAGTGTATCTGTATTGTAACTAAATACTGAAGTGTATCTGTATTGTAACTAAATACTGAAGTATATCTGTATTATAACTAAATACTGAAGTATACCTGTATTATAACTAAATACTGAAGTATACCTGTATTATAACTAAATACTGAAGTATATCTGTATTATAACTAAATACTGAAGTATACCTGTATTGTAACTAAATACTGAAGTATACCTGTATTATAACTAAATACTGAAGTATATCTGTATTATAACTAAATACTGAAGTATATCTGTATTATAACTAAATAATGAAGTATACCTGTATTATAACTAAATAATGAAGTATACCTGTATTGTAACTAAATACTGAAGTATACCTGTATTGTAACTAAATACTGAAGTATACCTGTATTATAACTAAATACTGAAGTATATCTGTATTATAACTAAATACTGAAGTATACCTGTATTATAACTAAATACTGAAGTATACCTGTATTGTAACTAAATACTGAAGTATATCTGTATTGTAACTAAATACTGAAGTATATCTGTATTATAACTAAATACTGAAGTATATCTGTATTATAACTAAATACTGAAGTATACCTGTATTATAACTAAATACTGAAGTATACCTGTATTATAACTAAATACTGAAGTATATCTGTATTATAACTAAATACTGAAGTATACCTGTATTGTAACTAAATACTGAAGTATACCTGTATTATAACTAAATACTGAAGTATATCTGTATTATAACTAAATACTGAAGTATATCTGTATTATAACTAAATAATGAAGTATACCTGTATTATAACTAAATAATGAAGTATACCTGTATTGTAACTAAATACTGAAGTATACCTGTATTGTAACTAAATACTGAAGTATACCTGTATTATAACTAAATACTGAAGTATATCTGTATTATAACTAAATACTGAAGTATACCTGTATTATAACTAAATACTGAAGTATACCTGTATTGTAACTAAATACTGAAGTATATCTGTATTGTAACTAAATACTGAAGTATATCTGTATTATAACTAAATACTGAAGTATATCTGTATTATAACTAAATACTGAAGTATATCTGTATTATAACTAAATACTGAAGTATATCTGTATTATAACTAAATACTGAAGTATATCTGTATTATAACTAAATACTGAAGTATATCTGTATTATAACTAAATACTGAAGTATATCTGTATTATAACTAAATACTGAAGTATACCTGTATTATAACTAAATACTCAAGTATATCTGTATTATAATTGAATATTGCTGTGCTTTTATTTTACATGCTTGTGTATATATACATTGTAAATCTTTATCGAAAACTAAAGGAACGAACAACAACATTTAACCCTGCTACTATTTAGGTTTAAGTGTATGTCATCATGTTTGGTACAAGTCATAGAATATAATTCAAATTTTACTATTAAACATTAGTTAGTTTCTTAATTTAAAAGTAAACATAAAATAAATCCTAACTATTGACTTTTAATATGTCATATGGTTTTTATCTATAAGAAATCTTTGATAATTACCTGAATGTTAGAAATATTTTGCATCAAGAATTTAAACATGTTCTAATTTATAACACTATTTTCAATTTTAAACTCAAATAGCCAACAGTTAAAAAGAAAAAAATACAGGAGAAAAACATTAAAAATCTTAAAACTGAATGAAAAACTGGTATTTTGTGTACGATGAAAATATGCATATACTGTATTAAAAGATGTAGTGTGAAAACTATAAAAATATGCATATACTGTATTAAAAGATGTAGTGTGAAAACTATAAAAATATGCATATACTGTATTAAAAGATGTAGTGTGAAAACTATAAAAATATGCATATACTGTATTAAAAGATGTAGCGTGAAAACTAAAAATATGCATATACTGTATTAAAAGATGTAGTGTGAAAACTATAAAAATATGCATATACTGTATCAAAAGATGTAGTGTGAAAACTATAAAAATATGCATATACTGTATTAAAAGATGTAGCGTGAAAACTATAAAAATATGCATATACTGTATTAAAAGATGTAGTGTGAAAACTATAAAAATATGCATATACTGTATTAAAAGATGTAGTGTGAAAACTATAAAAATATGCATATACTGTATTAAAAGATGTAGCGTGAAAATTATAAAAATATGCATATACTGTATTAAAAGATGTAGTGTGAAAACTAAAAATATGCATATACTGTATTAAAAGATGTAGTGTGAAAACTATAAAATATGCATATACTGTATCAAAAGATGTAGTGTGAAAACTATAAAAATATGCATATACTGTATTAAAAGATGTAAGCGTGAAAACTATAAAATATGGATATACTGTATTAAAAGATGTAGTGTGAAAACTATAAAAATATGGATATACTGTATTAAAAGATGTAGTGTGAAAACTATAAAAAGCACACAAATGTTACAAGGTTGGTCCTTTGGACCAAGCATGTAGTGAGTGAGTTAACATGTTGACTGTGAAAGGAAGATGAGAGAGTTAAAGGACCACACTGTTTCTCTAAAATGCCTGTTTCAGTAGAATGTGGTGTGTAAATGAACAGGTCTGTGAAGTTCAGTAATATTTTTGTACTGTTAATCTATCACTACGCTACCATTGTACACACTGGTTTTATTCTCAAACCTTGAAGAAGATCATAGCTTTTGCTAAAGCTGAAACTAAAACTTTCAACTACTTTAAAATAATGCTTTAAACTGAATGGAAATATTGTAGAATTTTTTAACTGAATTTTCATACCATCTCAATTTTATATTATGTGCATTCATATGAACATGTATACTTGTAATGAAATAACAAATGTCTTTAATTAGCTTTAAACCCCTTACGTTATGAAATTGATCAATCAGAATAATGGTTCTCAAGATGTTTGTGTGCAAAAGAAATGAAGGAATGAAAACTAAAGAAGACAAGATGGTCAATCACAGAAGGCAATAACTAGAGCATGAAAGACAACAGAAGTCAGTCAATCATAGAAGGCAAATGATCAGAACAAGAAAGACAAGTGATTCCTCAATAATCTTTTCCTGGAGACTCGTTTCCACCCAAGAGATTGTATTGGTGGTTTTTGTTCCAAATATGGAAGTGGTCAGTCTGAAGAAAAAATGTTATAAAAAAAAGAGATGGTCAGTTTGAAGAACAAGTTATTAAAGAAAGAGACAGTCAGTTTGAAGAACAAACGTTATCAAAGAAAGAGGTGGTCAGTCTGAAGAACAAATGTTATAAAAGAAAGAAGTGGTCAGTTTGAAGAACAAATGTTATAAAAGAGGTGGTCAGTCTGAAGAACAAAAGTTATAAAAGAGGTGGTCAGTCTGAAGAACAAATGTTATAAAAGAAAGAGGTGGTCAGTTTGAAGAACAAGTGTTATAAAAGAGGTGGTCAGTCTGAAGAACAAATGTTATAAAAGAAAGAGGTGGTCAGTCTGAAGAACAAATGTTATAAAAGAAAGAGGTGGTCAGTCTGAAGAACAAGTTATAAAAGAAAAAGGTAGTCAGTTTGAAGAATAAAAGTTATAAAAGAAAAAGGTAGTCAGTTTGAAGAATAAAAGTTATAAAAGAAAGAGGTGGCCAGTTTGAAGGACAAAAGTTATAAAAGAAAAGGTAGACGTTACGAACAAGACCCCAACATACTATCCTTGGGTCAAAGATTATCCAGTTTTTAGAAACACTTGATAGTAGAGGTTCCACTGTATATATAAAGCTGAAATTTCAAGTTGATGTTTAAAGAAATTGTTACCTACATAATCAATATAAGCATTAAGTGTAGATCATTGTAAAGTATTGAATAAATTGATTTTAATGTTAAATTTTGTTTCTTTTATACAAGAACTATGCTTGATAGAACTTGTTTTACCAAGAAACAAATGAATAGCTGAAATAGAGAATGCAACAATAATATATGATAATAAAACATGAAATAGTCCAAACTATAATTAACTTGTGTCATGATACATCTATCTTTCTGGGGAAAACAAAATTTCAGTAATTTTAATAGATAAGTTTCTTATTTACACTGTGACTAATAACTTTATCAACACCTGACAAAAGTCCCATGGCCAGCTAAGGTCACAAATACTTAATCTCTTCAAGAACATTACACCTATCAACTGAACTTCTGAAACAAGTTAGAATTATAATAAATTGAAATATCTGGATGATTATAAAATTCATTAAAAACAACAGGAGTTTTGTTTTAACTTTATGTGAATCCAAGCTGAAGCTTGGAGTCACATGTAATTATGGGTGCTCAGAATGTCCTTGTTCTTCACCCCACAACGTATTTGAATGTTCTCGTTTGTTTATTATGAAATAACATAGGCTGAAAAAAAATTAAATTTTGAGAAAAATAAAATTGACAATGGTAATATTATCTTGAAGCAAGCAGAAAAAACCAACAGCTGATATGGGAAAATGTGAGGACTTTGAGAAAGCCCACTTACACGAAGTAGTGCTAATATTGTAGTGCCCTGTGAGGCATGAAGTGGAGAGAAGGGCTCACTTACACTAACTAGTGCCAATATTGTAGTGCCCTGTGAGGCCTGAAGTGGAGAAAAGAGAAGGACTCACTTACACTAACTGGTGCCAATATTGTCAGGTAGTGCCCTGTGAGGCCTGAAGAGAAGGGCTCACTTACACTAACTAGTGCCAATATTGTCAGGTAGTGCTTTGTGAGGCCTGAAGAGAAGGGCTCACTTACACTAACTAGTGCCAATATTGTCAGGTAGTGCCCTGTGAGGCCTGAAGAGAAGGGCTCACTTACACTAACTGGTGCCAATATTGTCAGGTAGTGCCCTGTGAGGCCCTGAAGAGAAGGGCTCACTTACACTAACTAGTGCCAATATTGTCACGTAGTGCTTTGTGAGGCCTGAAGAGAAGGGCTCACTTACACTAACTAGTACCAATACTGTAAAACTGGTGAATTAATGCATTTATTCACTATATGTTTATACTTGTTAGGAAATTACTAAGGTACAAAAATTATTTACAAATTAGCATATTTGAATGGTAGACCTTTCTTCATTAAGGATGATTAAACTGGGATTCTTACTTTTGTCTATATGTTCATACTGATCACCATAGTTTATGTTATTATTCATATCTTAATAATAATTTACACTAATCATCATTTTTAACAGTTTGTCTTTGACATTCAATTTTACATATTTTATTACAGTTTTCATCATTATATTTGGTTTGCTTATTTTTACAGGTTATATAATAAAACTGCAAATATGGTTTATTAACTTTCTAAACACTGGTTCAGTCAATCTGACCGATTGTGTAACCTCTGATTTTTTAATTCAATAGAGCTCTGTAACTAAACAAAATCAAATACTATAAAAATTACGTTTTTGTCAAATAATGACAATTTTACAGTGAGTAATTTACATTTAATTTGTTACTCTTTCAAGGGTTGTCACAAAAAAAGAGAAAATGTCTTGAGAAAAAATGTTGTGTGTCCTACTAGAGGAAATTCAGAATTTTAATGTTGCTCTGTTGAAGTAGGAACTTTAAGAGGTTATATACTATTCAAATATGAATTATCAGCCAAGATATTGTGCTATACTAATTAGTATAACAAACAAAAATTAACTTAATATTGTGAACTTAAGACACTAAAACTTTATGTTGTGAAGCAGAGGATACCCAGGTTGAGAAGTTTAATGAGCATTTTTCATGGATAATTTGTTATATTCTAACTTTAAAACCCCTAGTGCATTACTTTAACGCATGTTAAAGACACTAAAACTTTATGTTGTGAAGCAGAGGATACCCAGGTTGAGAAGTTTAATGAGCATTTTCATGGATAATTTGTTATATTCTAACTTTAAAACCCCTAGTGCATTACTTTAACGCATGTTAAAGACACTAAAACTTTATGTTGTGAAGCAGAGGATACCCAGGTTGAGAAGTTTAATGAGCATTTTTCATGGATAATTTGTTATATTCTAACTTTAAAACCCCTAGTGCATTACTTTAACGCATGTTAAAGACACTAAAACTTTATGTTGTGAAGCAGAGGATACCCAGGTTGAGAAGTTTAATGAGCATTTTTCATAGATAATTTGTTATATTCTAACTTTAAAATCCCTAGTGCGTTACTTTAACGCACTGAAAGAAAATTTCTGGATGAAATATTCTGAAACTTCAGATGAACATGCTATAGACAATGTAGTTTTTGCAAATGAAACATTTTATAAGTGATATTTGTAAGAATTTATAGCTTTCAAAACATGCAAAGATTTCATTATCACAGATCTTTAAAGTAACTAATATTGCTTACCTTTCATACATTTCAATTACTTACTTTTACATCTACTTACATTTTTGTAAGTTTTTCCCATTGTTTTTATTTTATAAAACTATAAGTGTTATATTTATTTTGATTTTGCATTTTCATTGTGTTTACACAATCATTGGCATACAATGAATATTTTTTTAACTATACCAAAATCATATGCAGATTGATTTACGTATTATTAATCAGAAAATTTCATTTAATTGGAAGTGCCCAAATGAAGCCCATGGGATGTGTGAGTATAGAGTATTTTAAACATACATAGCCATAAACACAGCACCACTTCTGAGCCAGGTATACTCTCTGTCCATGAAACAAGCAGTAAGGATAGAATCACAGGAAGAACCCTATAAATCAAATGAACGCAAAGTGTGGCTATGGCATGGCACACAAAGAATTCAACCACAACCAATCATGATAACAATACTCAACCCATAGAGGGTCTTCTATTACTTACTATGGACATGAGAACTGGAAGAGAAAATTTTCTGTTCCAAGGGCTTGCATAATCATGTGCATGTTCAACACCACCAACAACAGTACCCAAATGGAACTGACATCTAGACAATGGTATGAAAGAAAAGAGCAATGTGGGGTTCAGTTTCAGTTCAAAACTAGGTGTCATTGGGAATGAATCATCCAGTTAATGGTAGAAGGGTACCTAGACCACTTACATGTGAGGAGATGTATGGCTGGTCCAGTAACAACCAACAATATCCCTGGGAACTGAAATCCACATAACAGTAGAAAGGAGTGTCTATACACCATCTACACCCACAAAACACTACTGCCTTGCTAAGGAAGAAGCCTCAAATGGAGACAGTAAGTGGTAGAATGTGCGGGATGAGGTGGGGTGCACTAGAGAGTTAAGAGAAACACTTCATCTCAACGGCAAGCATTAATGTGAGAAAAGTAAAGAAGTCCAGGTTTAATAATAAACATGGTCAAGCAACATTTGTCCCTGAGTTGAATACATCTGTGTGAGTAAGATTCCTGTAAAAAAAAAACAGTATTAAAGGAGCATTTACCCAATCACAGAGAAACTGTGGAGCCCAAGAAGATGGGGAGTAGATGGTAACCTGTAGAGCATGAAGCTGCTAGACAAAAGTAATGTAAGGAGAGTACTTCACATACTGACAAGAACTGTAACCTATACAGGAAAATGGAATCGGGTAGCAAGGAACATAGGAACGAAATAGATAAGATGGAAGGAGACTTGTAAAGACAAAATTAATCAGAAGAGATGGAGGAATAAGTCAGGAAAATGCAAAAAATAAGTATAACAGAAGAAATTTAACAAGGGATGTTTCTAATAGGAATTGAGACCACAGTATGAGCTATTAACAGTAGAGAGCCTCAACAGGAAATCAGTGATGGTAAAGATGAGATTTTCCATCAAATAAAACACCTTAATACCACAAATGCCAATCAAGGAACAAAGCTAAGCTGCAAAGACGAGTCAGCCATGCTTGAGTTGTGCTGCTCTTCAGCCAGTGGAATGTTGTTGCATGCTATCACACAGTTGTCTCCCATTAAAACATGTAAAATTAGGTGTATAAAAGATAGTGGCAAGTGCATATACAGAAGACAAGAAAAGTTATTGTGAAAGGAGGTAAGATACTTTATTGAAAGCAGTGATTGTCTAAAAGCAATAAAACATATATTTGTATCGAAGTTATAAGGTTCAAATAAGAGCTATTTTGTTAAAAACTTTATTGACTTTCCTCTAGAGGTTATGGGTATCATATGTTCCAAAAAAATTCAGTTAATTCTGAACAGTTTGAATTCAGCTGAAATATCTATACATACATGTAAAACTATTTCAATTCTCCGAGTCTGAAGATTTTTTTAACATGTGGAAAAGAACTAAATGTTTGATTTCTATATTTTAAAAAAAAAACAATGGTACAACTGTATCCTCAGGGCAAGATGCTCCCATCAAAGCACAACAGAACATAACTACATATACATAAAGAAATCATTAACACATAAATGGAACTTCCCTCAGGTTGAATTGAAATACAAAAATAAACTAATAAAACACAAACACTTTCAATTTTTATCCAATAGTACATTTTGTAAAATTCTGAGAAATTGTTCTCTATAAACAAGTGCAATATTTTGTGGTTTTAAAAATTAAACCAAATACAAAAGGTTTCTTAAAACTAGAATTACAAACACCTTACCGGAGTCTAACATTAGATCCTGTGTAAGATTCATAAGGTTTTTCCACATTGACAAAATCAAAGTTGTAACTTGTATTCTGTGCTAGCTCTCCTGGTCTCACTAGCTCCTTGACCAATGATGTGAACTCATGGTGATTTCCTCTATCATAATACAGCTCTAAAAGGATGGTGAAATATTAACTGTATGTTCTTTTAGAACAATAAAACTGAGTGACAGTAATAATTATACAGTTATAACAGTAAATTTCAACTACAATCTATCAAGAGTAATATGAAGCATTATATGGTGGTTGTTTTTAATCACAGAACTTTACTTGCATAATCATTGTTTAATTCACATACTATAAATACAATGATAATTCCAAAGAACTTTAGATTGTCTTGAATACTTTTTACTGCCATTATCTTTCTAGATATATCTGTTTTTAACATCAATTTAATTTCCATCAGGTGGACTGCAAGATGTTGAAAAACTGGTGGTATTTCCTTAGTTATTTAATTATTACATTTTAAAATACGAAAGACAATTTTAAATTATTATTGTGTAAAGTATTACTGAAGTATTTTTATGAATACCAAATTATTTATCAACCAATGGCATAATTACAAAATATGGCATCTAGCATAAAAAGAAATTTCACCCCTACATGTACTTTCTTAAGTGTTGTTAATAGGTGCAACCCACTAAAAAGTATTCAACTAAAAGAACAAAGTTTAACTCAACAATTCTTAAATTTTCAAACCCATCATTACCATGACTACATGTTAACGTTCAAGTGCAGTCAGAACCCACATAAAACAACCTACACATAAACAATATGAAAGTATATCTGATATATAAGCTGACTATTTTCACCAATATTTCACTGAAGAACAAATTACTTGATGTATCTTATATGTCTTGTTAAAATTCAGTAAACTAGTTTCGCTAGTGTGAAAGCAGAAAGCAGTCCTTCATGAAAAGATTTTGTTTTTTATTTGCTAGGTTGTCAACTTTGTCTAAAAAAATTCATGTTCTAAATAATACAAAACATAACATGAAACAAAACTGAAGGGAGATAGATGTACGACACTCTCATCCACTTGGAACAATCACAAGTATCTGTTTAAATTATCCCTTACCTCATCCATTTCATATAACAATTTGTTCCCTTCTTTTTAACAAAACAATTATTTTACAAAGGTCTTTGTGCCCATTTACAACTGGTGAGTCACTGGACTGATTGTGACCATTAAGGTCTACCTGGAAGTGACACAGAGGGTCAACAATCAGATCTGACCCCTTACATCACCCAATGTATCTATGTGTTAAAGTAGTACATCACCTAGTTATTGTTAGTTAAGATATTCATCAACACTATCTCCATAAAACAGTATGGCACTAACTTGATTACTTAGAAAAGTATCAACTTACATCTTTAATAAGTATCTGACCCCTTACATCACCCAATGTATCTATGTGTTGAAGTAGTACATCACCTAGTTATTGTTAGTTAAGATATTCATCAACACTATCTCCATAAAACAGTATGGCACTAACTTGATTACTCAGAAAAGTATCAACTTACATCCTTAATAAGTATCTGACGCCTTACATCACCCAATGTATCTATGTGTTGAAGTAGTACATCACTTAGTTATTGTTAGTTAAGATATTCATCAGCACTATCTCCATAAAACAGTATGGCACTAACTTGATTACTCAGAAAAGTATCAACTTACATCTTTAATAAGTATCTGACCCCTTACATCACCCAATGTATCTGTGTGTTGAAGTAGTACACCACTTAGTTATTGTTAGTTAAGATATTCATCAACACTATCTCCATAAAACAGTATGGCACTAACTTGATTACTCAGAAAAGTATCAACTTACATCCTTAATAAGTATCTGACCCCTTACATCACCCAATGTATCTATGTGTTGAAGTAGTACATCACCTAGTTATTGTTAGTTAAGATATTCATCAACACTATCTCCATAAAACAGTATGGCACTAACTTGATTACTCAGAAAAGTATCAACTTACATCCTTAATAAGTATCTGACCCCTTACATCACCCAATGTATCTATGTGTTGAAGTACTACATCACCTAGTTATTGTTAGTTACGATATTCATCAACACTATCTCCATAAAACAGTATGGCACTAACTTGATTACTTAGAAAAGTATCAACTTACATCCTTAATAAGTATCTGACCCCTTACATCACCCAATGTATCTATGTGTTGAAGTACTACATCACCTAGTTATTGTTAGTTAAGATATTCATCAACGCTATCTCCATAAAACAGTATGGCACTAACTTGATTACTCAGAAAAGTATCAGCTATGCCAAAGAAATTTGAGTTGCACATCCTTAGTAAGTGTAGCTGAATGAATTTTTAAGAATTGTTGCATTTTTGATTTTGTGTTTTATAATATATGGAAAAAAAAGGTATATATGTTTTTAATAATAATTACATTTTGTAACATGAAATGACAAATAAATGAAATATCACTTAAATATATTGTTATTTTAAACCAAGAGAATCCCACTAAAGATGCAGAAGTTACCAGAAGAGGTTTACCAATAAATTACACCAGACAACAAAACAGTTACTTCTGAAAAAAAAACAACAAGTGAATCGTGGTAACATGATGGTGCTGATTTAAACAATGTAGTCAGAATTTGTCTCATCATATCTGCATTCTGAGTTATTGTAATATCTCAATACCAGCACTATATGAAATATAATATAGTCAACTCAGTACAACACATTTATGCTATGAAAACAAGTTTACTTAGACAGTTTAAAGCATATCTTTTGGATAACTTCAAAAACTGACAGTGTTGTATTCGTGAAAATTTTCAAATATGTTTGTCATTTGTTTTTGTTATAGCTGTAGGGAATTGCACTACTTTTCATTCATTCACATACTCATCTGCTCCACCTTGGAATCACAAAACCCTTATGTGCTCAGTTTGACAGAATATTCGAGAAGCCTGTCAACTGAACATAAGACGGACGGTTAGACAGCTCTCTCTTAGTTGCCTCTTACTCAGTTGGTCACTTTGCATCTCTCTTCACAGTCAAAACAAAGCCTGACCTCTTTTCTTGCATCATACCCACATTATAATAAAATTCTCCAAAATTTTTAATAAATTCTTTAAACTCTATGTTGGCCAGAAAATCATTTGAACTGCTGGTACCTCCAGTTTAAATGAAGTCTGAAAGTACAAAAATAAACCAAAGTTTGTGCTACATTTGTGGAAAATACATTAGAGTTTCACAAAGGGAGAGGGGAACACACACACAAAAGATAAATACAGCTTGGTGACCAATAAAAACACTTGGCTCTACATGTGTGTTGTACAGTTTCTACATCTGGCTTGACACAGTGAATAAATAAAAAGAGACCAAGTATGTCATTTGCAGTTCCCATAATATGGCATAAACCCAAAAAATATTCTTGCTAACTGCTATTTTTGCATAACTAATATTTCTGGAAATTCAGACACAACTAAAGAATACATTAACAACCCAGATGTTCACCCCTCCCTGTATTGAAACCAGTACCCCATAGGTATGTTCTTCCAACACAACATCCACTAGCAAATTGGGAATCAGAAGAATTATTCGACAAAGAAGACAATGAGCCATTTTCATCTAGTAATTCTGTAACATCTCAACATAAACTACCTCATCTGATCACACCAGAACAGATAAATGATCTGATTTGTGGCTTGTCTCTACCAAAGCAGCATGAGGAACTTCTTGGCTCTTGTGTACAGGAACGTATTAGCTACAGTAATGAGAATTTTAGTTTATCAAAATTGCCATCAAAATCTTGCATTTCACTACAGTGTGCAAGATACTTTATGTTTCTGTACAAATCTTCAAGAATTACATGCTGAATATCTTCCTCAAGAATAAAGAATTTTATTGATCCATCTAAAATTAATATGAAAAATGTATTTTTGCACAATGGGAACAACAGTCATCAATTTCTGTTGATTATGCTGTGAACAGGAAAGAAACGTATCAAAAGGATGCAGATCATACCTTCTTAAATATAATTTTCAATGAACTCTTATAAAAGAAAAGATTATTCTCCTGATTTTGAATAAATAGAAAAGAAAAGCTAGAGGTGACCAATAACACTGGTTTAAAAAAATATATTTTTTGTCTGAGGCAAGAATGTGAAGAGGTGTTTTTTTACTAATTTGGGTGTGTTGAATTCAAATTTATAAACAGTTTTGCTCTATCACCTCTAGTTTTCTGGCTTTTAAATAGTCTCATTTTAGTATATACAGAGTATATACATGCTTATTTCAACAGTTGCAGCAGCTTATTACAGATAAAACAGGATAGATAAAGAACATTGTCGGAATAAATATACTTGGATGACACAATGTACACAATTCATAGTACCGCAGACAGTTAGAAGTGTGTTTTCTTAGATGATCTGGTGTATTTTGCCTCGGGATGTCACATGAAGAGCATCCAGCAGAAGTCTCCCATCATGCTGGGGTTCCACTTGCCTTGGTAGTTGCTCTCCATCTTAAGTAATGTCTTGGTGGAATCTTTCTCCGTGCTCATCACTCACTGCTCCAAGGTTTGGAGGGAAAAAGTTGAGGTGGGAATGGAGAAAATGAATTTTGAGTGACATTCGGCATCCCATATCCTCATAAGTCTTTAGCAACTTCTCAATACAGGCTTGGTAATTTGGTACAGCGTGTGTTACCAAGGAAGCCACTACAGACTGACTTAAATGCTTCCATGCTCTCAGTTCCTTTAAGGTAAGAAGCTCCTCATAATCAGTATCCTTCAGCACTTCTCGGATTTGAGGTCCGACAAAGATGCGCTCTTTGAGCTTAGCAGCACTGAGACCTGGGAACACAGTAGACAAGTGTTGGAAGGCAGCACCATTTTTGTCCATGGCCTTCACAAAATTCTTCATCAAACCAAGCTTGATGTGAAGAGGAGGAAAAAGCACCTTCTTCATGTCAACCAGAGGATTCTCCTTGGCGCCTGTGTTAAGCCAGGAACGAAAGTGCTTCTAGACCCCCAGTCTTTCTGCTTGTAATGCTGGGATACAGCTCACTATCCCAGAGACAGAGAAAGCAACAGTACTTTGTAAAATTAAATCATATGTAAGGCAATAATAATTATAAAAGGCCATTGGAAATTGTAATACAAATATATACCCAAATTGTGTAACACAATTGTCAGAGGACACCAACCTCCTGGCGCTGACTGCCAGTGCACTACTGGCTGTTGATTGAGACGTGTTGCCTACACTTAACTGCCAAAATCCATCTTGATATATAGCTATATATATATATATAATGTAATGCTATCACTTACATTTATTGCATAATAACTAAAAAAGAAGACATAAGTCACACAATATTAGAAATTAACCCTGAATGCGTATATGCCTTTATGTACAGTATGTGTACAAAATGTACAGTATGCATATCTAAAAAACTAGAGGTGATGAGTAAAAACGGATTTCAAATCTGAATTCAGCACCCCCAAATTTGGTTAAAACAGCTATTTTTGTGCTTGCCACAATTTCTTTGTAAACCAGTGTAATTGTACAATAAACATCACCAAATTACATAGAAACAGTTGCAGACTTCCTGTTACC
Organism: Tachypleus tridentatus; assembly: GCF_004210375.1. NCBI lineage: Eukaryota > Metazoa > Arthropoda > Merostomata > Xiphosura > Limulidae > Tachypleus > Tachypleus tridentatus. The sequence goes on from NC_134828.1 coordinate 6,275,136, forward strand.
AAAGAAAAAATGTTTGCCCAGTGTTATAACAATGTAGGTTTTCCACAAATTGCATAACTCTAGTCAATTTTAACAGATGATAGCAAATGGTCCAATCATTCATAATCAGGTCTGGATTATCAATTGGTAAAAAAATTAAAATGCCATTTAATGGTCTTGTCTTCATTTCTACAATATTCTGCAGTTGAGCCTTTTGACAATCCAAAATACAACTCATGTTAAAATAACAAGTTAGGGGTCAAATACTCTTGAACAACTTAAATCATTATATTCCTATCAATACAAGAGACAAGGCCTAAAATGGCATCTTTTGCAGAAAAAAATCTTTAATATGCTAAGTGAAAACATTACCTCAAGAAATTCTTTGGCCATATGTAATGAAGACGGACTAACCCAGCAAATTTATTTAAAAATTAAAATATTTTACAAAAATTAATCTGTTTCTGTTATTGTTTGTTATTAAGCCCAAATATCTACATAATAATAAACATTTAAAATAATAGTTTTGAGCAGTACAAGTCCATAGGTATGCCACTGGGGGCTACATCTGTTTCTATTGACATCACAATAATCTGTTTTCCTAATAGTACCAACAACCTACATCCTATTAAGAAGTTTCTTGTCTCTTTCTTTCAGAATCCCATCTTAAACATCCTTTTTTTTTTTGTTTTTACAATCTTAGTGATGTCAGTTCTCTTAAAAACTTTTAACTCACATCTTTCTAACAAAACTATTCCTTCTGAATATTTCAAACAAGACTTACAGACTTTACATTTTAGGTTCTCCACAGACAGATCTCTACCTTCTTTCTCAGAAGTACAGACAGAAAGGTAAAATGAAGATCTAAGCATGAATGTAAATCAAAATTTACCATTTTTTTATCCTACTTGAATTTTAATATCATGAGACTTTGATTTTAATAGGATCATAATGCAGCAAATTCTAAAATAAAATTACATATGATGTCTATCAAGTTTTTACTGACCAAAAATTGTCTAGTTTATCAACCTACACTGGATACTAACAATTAGTAAAGTTCAGAACTAACAAAACTTATCAACCTACACTGGATACTAACAATTAGTAAAGTTCAGAACTAACAAAACTTATCAACTTACACTGGATACTAACAATTAGTAAAGTTCAGAACTAACAAAACTTATCAACCTACACTGGATACTAACAATTAGTAAAGTTCAGAACTAACAAAACTTATCAACCTACACTGGATACTAACAATTAGTAAAGTTCAGAACTAACAAAACTTATCAACCTACACTGGATACTAACAATTAGTAAAGTTCAGAACTAACAAAACTTATCAACCTACACTGGATACTAACAATTAGTAAAGTTCAGAACTAACAAAACTTATCAACCTACACTGAATACTAACAATTAGTAAAGTTCAGAACTAACAAAACTTATCAACCTACACTGAATACTAACAATTAGTAAAGTTCAGAACTAACAAAACTTATCAACCTACACTGGATACTAACAATTAGTAAAGTTCAGAACTAACAAAACTTATCAACCTACACTGGATACTAACAATTAGTAAAGTTCAGAACTAACAAAACTTATCAACCTACACTGAATACTAACAATTAGTAAAGTTCAGAACTAACAAAACTTATCAACCTACACAGGATACTAACAATTAGTAAAGTTCAGAACTAACAAAACTTATCAACCTACACTGGATACTAACAATTAGTAAAGTTCAGAACTAACAAAACTTATCAACCTACACTGGATACTAACAATTAGTAAAGTTCAGAACTAACAAAACTTATCAACCTACACTGGATACTAACAACCAGCTTATTAAAGTTCAGAACTAACAAAACTTATCAACCTACACTGGATACTAACAATTATTAAAGTTCAGAACTAACAAAACTTATCAACCTACACTGGATACTAACAATTAGTAAAGTTCAGAACTAACAAAACTTATCAACCTACACTGGATACTAACAATTAATAAAGTTCAGAACTAACAAAACTTATCAACCTACACTGGATACTAACAATTATTAAAGTTCAGAACTAACAAAACTTATCAACCTACACTGGATACTAACAATTAGTAAAGTTCAGAACTAACAAAACTTATCAACCTACACTGGATACTAACAATTATTAAAGTTCAGAACTAACAAAACTTATCAACCTACACTGGATACTAACAATTAGTAAAGTTCAGAACTAACAAAACTTATCAACCTACACTGGATACTAACAATTAGTAAAGTTCAGAACTAACAAAACTTATCAACCTACACTGGATACTAACAATTATTAAAGTTCAGAACTAACAAAACTTATCAACTTACACTGGATACTAACAATTAGTAAAGTTCAGAACTAACAAAACTTATCAACCTACACTGGATACTAACAATTAGTAAAGTTCAGAACTAACAAAACTTATCAACCTACACTGGATACTAACAACCAGCTTATTAAAGTTCAGAACTAACAAAACTTATCAACCTACACTGGATACTAACAATTAGTAAAGTTCAGAACTAACAAAACTTATCAACCTACACTGGATACTAACAACCAGCTTATTAAAGTTCAGAACTAACAAAACTTATCAACCTACACTGGATACTAACAATCAGCTTATTAAAGTTCAGAACTAACAAAACTTATCAACCTACACTGGATACTAAGAATTGGCTTAGTAAAGTTCAGAACTAACAAAACTTATCAACCTACACTGAATACTAACAATCAGCTTATTAGAGTTCAGAACTAACAAAACCATTATAAATTGTTTTTACTTACCAATTTGTCCAATGAATTCAATTTTAATGCCTTGGTGTTCAAGCTTCATTCCTGGTTTTTTTAAGGTTATATTAACCTGTTATGTCAAAACAAAGAAACTAAATAAAAATTATGAATTGTTTAACATTCTACATGATCAAACCCTATTTTCAACTGATAGCAGACATACTGTTTATTTAAATTATGATTTTCTAATATTCTACATGATCAAACCCTGTTTTCAGCTGATAGTTGACATACTGTTTATTTAAATTATGAATTGTTTAATATTCTATATGATCAAACCCTGTTTTCAGCTGATGTCACGTAAATAAAAATGTATTTGTGACAACTGAAAGAACAGAGCAATCACAACACTAGTTCTCAGTATTGTCTGAATCACTCATGTTAACGAGAAATAAACAGTATGCCAGCTATCAGCTGAAAACAGGGTTTGATCACTGTGTGTGTGTTTGTTTTATCATTTCAGATTATGTGATAACATGAAATAATGTATTTAAGAGCAGAATTACTCTATAATAATAATAATATATACAAAACAGAGGTGCTAGCTGTAACTCACATGAAACTAGAATACCAGCCTAAACACAGAAGAATCTCAGGTTAATACTGTTTCTGAAAATATTTATCCACTATGAGCAATGCTAAACTCTCCAGAATAAAGTTTACAAAAAGCACAATTTTCACTTATTTCAACAATTTAATGAATGGTACATCATCAGTATGTTCAGACTCAGTGCACACACTTGGTAAGATACAGTTGAATATCAAGATGTCATTTGTAACTTTAACCTTTGTTACTTTCAACTTTAGTTTACTGGTATTATTCAAGCAGTAAAGTTTCAATTTCTTTGTTATAAAAGTGTCATCCCAAAATGGAATTCTGCTCCATACTTTTTCATGTACATTCTTGGCTAGATTGGTGTTTATTTCATCATTTTTCAAATATAACTAATATGGCTATTTTAGCTTTTGAATGTGATAACCATCAATACTATATTAAATCTGCAAAATGTGAAAAAAAAAGAACTTATACCTACCCAGTTTCTATCCACGGCAATATTTACTTCAGTTCCAAGTCTACTAAGTATATCTTTATACAAGTATACAAAAAAAAACAAGATTTTTAAACTTTGACTAAAGATCTGTCTGTGAATTTACTCATTAAGAAGTTAGCACACAGGATCAGAGACAAATGTTTTAATGGTTTTAACAGAAGCACTTCTCATGTTCAGGAGAATAAGTTCTATATTCAAACAAAAAGTACAGCTATGGGAACCAAACTATGTCCACATTTTTATCCAAGACTGTTGCACAGACAAACCAATGTTTCCAGAACTATGTCCACATTTTTATCCAAGACTGTTGGACAGACAAACCAACGTTTCCAGAACTATATCCACATTTTTATCCAAGACTGTTGGACAGACAAACCAATGTTTCCAGAACTATGTCCACATTTTTATCCAAGACTGTTGGACAGACAAACCAATATTTCCAGAACTATGTCCACATTTTTATCCAAGACTGTTGGACAGACAAACCAATATTTCCAGAACTATGTCCACATTTTTATCCAAGACTGTTGGACAGACAAACCAATGTTTCAGAAATGCTATACTGATGACATTTTTATATGGTTAGGACATAATGATTCATTACTGTCTTTTTACAGATGTTTCTACAGTTCTATTGAATTTATTCTAGATCATTCCATTATCCAAATAAGATTCTCAGGTATAAAACTATCGTTAAAAGATGGTGTTCCACATACTGGTTTGTACCTAAAGCCAAAAGATAAACCACAATAGTTACATAATCAAAGCTTGTCACTCCCCACACACCAAACACAATATCACATTCAATCAAGCACACAGATTAAAGAAAATATGCTATAATTGTAAGAACTATGATAGGCACATTAATTCTTTGAAACAGAGTATGAAAGAGGTTATAAAAAAAACACTATCACCCAATAACTTGACAACACTTACAACATTTGTATTTCTCTGAAAAGAGTTTCAAAACTAAATTCATAATTAAAGTTACTTTACATTATTAGTATTATTCATGACTTAACTTCTTTATATGATTTATCATATATTGAAACAAATTATTACTTTCTCTATATTCCACCACCTTTTTCTGTTATCTTATTTTTATAAGAATTGGTTGACACTTCATCTACCTATTATCACACTTAAGTCTTACATACTGTACACACCTCTTTAGCACAAACTAAACCTGACACCAACAAGCCTAGATCATGACTGGCTGGTTCTCAAGGCTGCTCATACTGAAACATCCAATTTATGTGATGTCAAATCCATGTACATGTATTTCATTACACTCATTAAAAACAAACCTTTATTCTCCTGAAGAAGAACAGTGAACTATTTGAAAGTACTAGAAGTGTGGGTCTTGTTTGAAAGTGAATTTACTAAATCAGTCAGACTCATTCTTTGACTAGTGTGATTTTCAGGTTAAGAATAAATACTTTTATTTTCATTTTACAATTTTCATGATGTCACATTTTCATAAAGCCAAAGTTAACAGATTTTTCTAATTTGCTTTACAGCTCTACTTAAAATCTCTCAAGTTGTGCCTAAAGCCAGTTATTACACAAATTGTCACAAAGTTTCATTTCTTCTTCTTCTTTCAAGTTCTCTTATTCAATAAAATGAGTTTCTAATTTTTACATTACTTTCATAACATTAAATAAAAAACAAACAAGGAATGTAGAACTTATCTCAGGATTTCAAGCTTCCTGCTGTTGACCAGTGAAGCAGTACAAACCTGTTTTGTACTGATATTGGTGGTGATAAACATTTAGAACATTTATAAAGTATGAAGCTTAAAATACATAACATTACAAAATAACTATAATTTAACTGGTTTTCTACCTTACGTGAGAAACCTGAATATCTGATTGAAAGCTGAGCAATAATAATTAAATAAAAAATATGACATGAACAATATACAACTTTATGTCAAAAAGAAATAACCTTTGGGAGATTCTGTAATGGACAAAATTCTACTGGTTCAACTTATTTAAAGCCTATGACATGATGGGAGGAACCTCACTGGTGTCACAAATTTACTTGTATCTCAATGTTTTGAGAAAATAACATTAACATTTTTCCTAAGCTGCACATGTATTTCAGATAGGTACTTTTCTTTCTACACCACAGATAGGTATTACCTCACACACGACTGTCATGGAATGTTGTGTACGTGCCATAAGTCTAGGACAAACTTCTACCAAACAACAGAAGAATGGCACAACTTCATACACAGTAATTGCCAAAACCACTAGCACATGATAAGTTTGTTCTTGGGAAACCAAAGAAAATGCACAGGAATTGGAAGTAAAAGTGGAAAGGTGGAGCACAGAGGTATCTATGTAAAATACATTTTCAGGTACGGAAAGTTAACTTCAAAAACTATTTACTTCTCTGTATTAAGAAGAGAACAAATCCCATGCCAATAATGGACTGGAGATAATCATTTACAATTTTTTAAAATAATTACTCAAAAGGAAAGCTGATGGGGTGCAATGTCCATGATAACAGTTGTCGTCTAGTGAAGTATTTTTTTTAAATAATTACTCAAAAGGAAAGCTGATGGGGTGTAATGTCCATGATAACAGTTGTCGTCTAGTGAAGTATTTTTTTAAATAATTACTCAAAAGGAAAGCTGATGGGGTGTAATGTCCATGATAACAGTTGTCGTCTAGTGAAGTATTTTTTTTAAATAATTACTCAAAAGGAAAGCTGATGGGGTGTAATGTCCATGATAACAGGAGTTGTCTAGTGAAGTAGCATCCTTCTTGAGAATATTCTTTGACCAAACTGTTATTTAGTACTCACATATTACACTGATATCGGAGATATCTACAGTAGAAAGTATCGGGTAAATCTAATGCTATTGGTAATGTGTAGCAGAAGTTGTTGGGAGAATGGTTAGTGTGACTCAGATATTAAGCCTTTCCATCTTGATGAAATAGATATTGTAATGACAGATGGAGGAAGAAGTTTTCACCTATATCATGAGGCAAATCCTAGTTCCATCCAACTGAACATATCCTCTGGTAACTGTTTTGGGGACACTAACATGGTGTCCTGTACTACCCTTCAAGGACACAAAATATGACGAGAAACAGAATGATCATACAATGACAAAACAGAAAAAAAGAGATTTAAAAAACATCTGATTGTTCTATAAGTGAACCAGAAACAATATGAACTGGTCCCTATGACAGAGATTAAAGGAGGCATCCAACACTGACCACAAGAAGAAAAAATATATTGCAGAAATATGATACAAGAAACTGGAGTCCAACAGTTCAAGGTGAGGCAAATAAGATGCTGAAGAGGTAAAAGCAAAACAGATTAATGCCTAGAAAGAGGTAGATGGTTGTAAACAATGCCTCACTGTAACCATGTACTGGATGAAACAGATAAACTTTAGATGAAAAGCCATGTAAAGAAGGAAATAAGATGTGTAGTAGTTAGATGATCTGGAAAAAGAGGTAGTAAACAGCCCATGCATTTTGATAGTATGGAAATTCCATACATCACACTGGAGACTGAATAAATCTAATGTAAGAAGAGAAACAACTAAAATGGGAGTTGTAAAAGTATGATATGAGGGTTTCTGAAATGGGTATGAATTCAAACAAAGACTGAGGATATAAAGACTACTCTGTGGGAGGGATCCCATCAAAGTGAGAGAAGTGATCTACCACTAGATACAAACCCCAAGGATATTACATATTGTAAAGTGGACATGACAAGTGTGGACCAAAAAAAAAAAAAGTCCAGAGCTAGAAAGCAAAGGTCCTGAAAGCAGATATTTCCTTTTCAATGGACTGAAGTAATGACTGTAGAATCGTCCAAGTGTATCATCACAAAACGACATGACAACTGTGACAAAAGAAGAAAACAAGCCTAATAAGCCACAGTCATCTTCAGAATATTGACATGAAGGAAATAATCCTCTGAAGACCAGAACCTGGAGAAAGTGGGGGTGTTGAGACCTCCCAACCAGAAAGAGACACATTGGTGGAAAGATGCAAGTCAGGCCAGAAGGGAGTGGCATACTCCAGGATGTGTTGGAGTGACTGAACCACCACAACATAAGGATAAACAGAAAAAGGCAGATTAAAAAAAAAAATGGTTAAGGTGAGCAAGACATGTTTCAATGATTCCCCATAACCCATTGAAAGGGACACATACAACCAAGAGGACTTATGGCTCCAAATAAAGTAAAAGTCCTTAAATATAATGCCCTCCGCTAGTACAGCATAATTCTACAGATTTACAATGCTCAAATCGGGAGTTCGATTCCCCTTGGTGGGCTCAGCAGATAGCTCAATGTGGCTTAGCTATAAAAAAACACACACACCCTAAATATATGAGAAGTGACTTGGAAACCAAAATCTCCATACTGTAAACACAGAAGAGCCTGCCATGTGCAAGGGTTGAGAAAAATACCTCAGATGAACAAGAAATTGAGTGGGAAGCAAAATGGGATTCAAGTGAGTGGCCTTCAAAGAAGAATTAAGGCAGCAGTTACCAGCTTCTGTCAAGCCCAGAAGAGAGAGTCCACACGTATTAAGTCATTCTTCTGGAACCAAGGAGCAATAAGAAAGTGATACAGAGAGGACAATATGATGACAAAAAATACAGGAGTAAACACCCTGAGTGGGATGAGAGACAGATTCTAAAGTTCTTGCCACCAACAAAGAGGATATCACATGCTGAAGATCCATAGGATCAGTGCAAAGAAGACAGGAAAGATGATGACAAGAAAGAAGGGGTGGAATATGAAAGAGGTGAGAGAAACAACATGCAAGATTCCAGAGATGGTAGAGAAGAAAGAATACAAAAAGGTAAAGTGGGAGAGACAGGCATTGATGAAACCAGAGCCCTGGATGAGTTCCAAAGAAGAGTACTGCTAACAGTCTCAACAGCTATTCAAGCAAGAGGTGGTGGGGGGGAAGGGGTATGATAAACAGAAGTAAAAGAACAAGGAAGAGAAGAAGGGTATCCTGAGATGATTCCTGAGGATAGGTGACAGACACAGGTATCTATGGACCACCAAGTTGTAAAATCAAGGAAAGAACAGCATATTACTGGCAAGGAGCCTAAGACTGCTATTCTAAGGAGTCTGGGGTATCTCTAAAGACCAGGTTTGTAACCAAGAGATGCAGATATTCAACTGAAGAGATCCCAAAAATAAAACAGATCAAAATAGAGACAGGAGATAAAATGGAGAACAAAGTGGCAAAAAAGGAAAAATAGTTGTTTCCCCTAAAACTACTGGTATTGTATTGAAGAGTGAGTAGGTGAAGGATGAGGAGACAGAGAGAGTAATGGTATAGGATAAAAACAGAAATACAAAGGAAGAAGAAGAGTACTTCAAGCAGAAAGAAAAACCAAGAGATCTGTAATAAAACATACAAAAGAGCCATAACCTGAGGCCAAAGCAAGAGTCACAAATATGAATGGGACAATACAAAGTTGAGACAGGATGAGGTACAGGAAGTAAAACAATGAAAGGGATATTATGATATACAGACAAAAAGGAATATTTGTTTAATGCTTGTTCACAATCAGCAGTCCAACAAAACTTGTTTGGCTTCTCAAGTAGTTTGTGTACAGAACAAACTATGTTAGAGAAAGATTTTACACATCAGTGACAGTAAGAACACAGTCCAAGCAGATTCTTTGGTAATGCCAATACTGGGCCGAGTCAGTCTTTGAAGGATCTGCAGATATTCCCTATTTGACGACAATGTACCTCATAAAACTCACCTGTTGATGGAATAATTCACATTCTCTTTCCTCAACTAATTCAGAACCTTCTTTAGCCCTTCATGAACATTATCAAAGGTCTTCTTTTATAAGATTATATCATTCAAGAAAATGTGTTTGACATTCAGACAAATTTCAGAAACATTTTCCATTAATCACTGGAATGCAGCAGAAGCATTACATAATCCAAGTGTTAAAACTGCCACAATCTATTTCATGTGGTAATGACTTTCTTCCCTCTACTTACACTGTTGACCACCATTTTCCAATGTCCACTTTTAAGATACGATGTTGAAAATACATCCAAGGAAGGGCAATCCTTAGCAGTAGGTAGGAATTCTTCATTATAACTTCATTAACTTTCCAGCAGTCCAAGCAAAACCTTCTGGATTCATTCTTATTTTCTTCACAATGACAAAAGGTGATATCTAAAAGCCCAAAAGCCCAGTACTCATTTCTATCTCTCCCTTTTACTTTAATCAATTTTATAAAGGGAAACCAACTGGCTAACTAATGTACTGAAGTACAGGAATTTCCTACTCATGGACTGTAAAACTACTTATTACACATCATGAAACACTGAACAACTTCCTACAGAAGGGTAATTTGTAATTTCTTCTTACTTGAACCTTATGTTTGAATCACTCCCTCTTCTTTCTTCATATCTGAAAAGTTTTCCACCTTTCATTACCAAATAAAGTCTAGCTACTGCATCTGTAAAACCAATGTAAATTAAAATACTATTTCCCATCAATAAGCCCTTGTACCAGTTTCTTTAAGCAAAAACTTATTTTGTTTAGGATATATGGGGTATTATCAGTTCAACCTTGACTAAAAGGTCCAACTAATTTCTGTTTTTCAATGTCAGGTTAGTCCTTGGCTGTTCCTTCAACCTGGATGAAATAAAGGAATCATTCTTGTAGTGCTGTTTTAATAAATATTGAAATTTACAGCCATAACGGCCAAGTTTCCACACCAATAACAGTTCCACCCTTCTAGTATCCTTGTGACTTGGTTTGATTTCTTTTTTAATTTCACACAAAGCTACACGAGGGCTATCTGTGCTAGCCTTCCCTAATTTAGCAGTGTAAGACTAGAGGGAAGGCAGCTAGTCATCACCAACCACCACCAACTCTGGGGCTCTCATCAGGAATAGTGGTACTTTACTGGAAAGTTCTTTCTGATGTGATGCTCCAAACCTGTTGGATAAGGTAGCTACCAATGCTTGATAGTTATGGCTCTCAGCTGGAAGGTTACTTGTTGTCGTCAAAGCTGGTTCTTTTAAATGGACAGCAAGGCTGATAAACTCACTGTTTACTTTCCCACTCATTTTCTTTGGAAATTATTTCAAACTAAGACTGATATAACTTTCTATCATCATCCATTACTTTCCTGAATTCCTAATATTGAACTGGCCAACTAAATTCATAATGTAATTGCTGGAGCAGTCAATAACAGTCCTTAATTGACATGTGCAACAGCAATAGTGGTAACAGGTGTAGGCTAGTTAAGATCTTCTGTTGCATATCTGGTAGTTCATAGTGTTTTCAGTTGGAACTCATGAAAAAATAAAAAAGAGACATTTTGATTTTTTGATTTATTCATTCATTTCCTAAGTGTTTTATTGTATTCCTAATATTCTTTTTTATGTTGATTTCAATCTGTTGATATCATTTTTGAACTTTACTTCAGACTAGACTGTGTCTTTTATGTGCTTTGCTATTTCATTCTGCATTTATTCAAACATGTCATTGCAATCCCTTTACATACCCATACAGTTTCATCAATCTTGACTTCAGTCAGAAGTCTGCTTTATTTTTTTCTTTAAATCTTATGTTTCTTTCTCTCAAAACCTTATCCCAACCTTCCTGGTCTTCTCTCAATTTCCTATTCCAACCTTCCTGGTTTTCTCTCAATTTCCTCTCCCATTCTTTTAGATGTTTCTTAAATTTTCTATCCCATTCTTCTGGTCTTTTTTTGTTATTCCCTATCCTATCCTCCCAGTCTTTTTTTTTAAATTTCCTATCCCATTCTTCTGGTCTTTTTCTATTTTCCTATCACATTCTTCTGGTCTTTTTTCTAATTTCCTATCCCATTCTTCTAGTCTTTTTCTAATTTTCTATCCCATCCTTCTGGTCGTTTTTTTAACTTCCTATCCCATTCTTCTGGTCTTTTTCTAATTTCCTATCCCATTCTTGTGATCTTTTTTCTAATTTCCTATCCCATTCCTATAGTCTTTTTTAAATTTTTATTCCCATCCTTCTGGTCATTTTTTTAACTTCCTATCCCATTCTTCTGGTCTTTTTTCTAATTTCCTATCCCATCCTTCTGGTCTTTTTTCTAATTTCCTATCCCATTCTTCTGGTCTTTTTTTAATTTTCTATCCCATCCTTCTGGTCATTTTTCTAATTTCCTATCCCATTCTTATAGTCTTTTTTAAATTTTTATTCCCATCCTTCTGGTCATTTTTTTTAACTTCCTGTCCCATTCTTCTGGTCTTTTTCTAATTTCCTATCCCATTCTTCTGGTCTTTTTCTAATTTCCTATCACATTCTTCTGGTCTTTTTTCTAATTTCCTATCCCATTCTTCTAGTCTTTTTTTAATTTTCTATCCCATCCTTCTGGTCGTTTTTTTAACTTCCTATCCCATTCTTATCGTCTTTAAATTTTTATTCCCATCCTTCTGGTCGTTTTTTTAACTTCCTATCCCATTCTTCTGGTCTTTTTCTAATTTCCTATCCCACTCTTATCGTCTTTTTTAAATTTTTATTCCCATCCTTCTGGTCTTTTTTTAATTTTCTATCCCATCCTTCTGGTCATTTTTCTAATTTCCTATCCCATTCTTCTGGTCTTTTTTAAATTTTCTATCCCATCCTTCTGGTCTTTTTTCTAATTTCCTATCCCATTCTTATAGTCTTTTTTAAATTTTTATTCCCATCCTTCTGGTCATTTTTTAAACTTCCTATTCCTTTCTTCTGGTCATTTTTTAACTTCCTATTCCTTTCTTCTGGTCATTTTTTAACTTCCTATCCCATTCTTCTGGTCTTTTTTCTAATTTCCTATCCCATTCTTCTGGTCTTTTTTAATTTTCTATCCCATCTTTCTGGTCATTTTTTTAACTTCCTATCTCATTCTTCTGGTCTTTTTTAATCATATATTCTTCCTCCTGATCTTGTCTTAATTTCATGATCTGAAGTAATACTTGAATATCACTACTTGACCTCATAACTATCATATTCAACAGCTATGTTCAAATATATTCATTTAATTTCCACCATAATATTTCAATTCTGACACAAAGTGTTGTAAACTCTTCTTTCCTTGGCATGTTCTTTTAAATTATTTGGTGAAAATAACTCAATGTTCAGTCCAAATGATGATAACAAATTACGTTTTCCTCCTTTAACATTTCTACAAGCTTAAACACTTGTGTAATGCTGTAGATCTATTTCAAAAATGGCACTAACTAATATATAATAACTCAAATTACTTCTAATACATAACTCAACACTCAAAATAGCAGGTACAACTGCAAGTACCTAAGGAAAATGTTTGATTTGACTCAATCCTGAAAAACTCTAAAGATTTCACAACTACTTGTATTTGTAATCTAGCTTAAAGTACATTACAAAAAACTGACATTACTTTCTTTGAGCTTCCTGGGCATTTTAACACCCTATATCAATCAAATAACATTAAAAATATAAAATACTATAATAAAATCACAAATCTATAGTGTTGTTTGAATTATGAACTCAAATTAATAAAATTGACAAGCTAGGAAAAAGAATAAAAACCTCATATCCTTTCACTTTGCTGAGATATGGCTTATGCACTGAATCAAACATAGTGACTCTGTTCATCTCCTTCCATTTTTGGAAACAGGCTTATGCACTGAATCAAACATAGTGACTCTGTTCACCTCCTTCCATTTTTGGAAACAGGCTTATGCAGTGAATCAAACATAGTGGCTCTGTTCATCTCCTTCCAATTTTGGAAACAGGCTTATGCACTGAATCAAACATAGTGACTCTGTTCACCTCCTTCCAATTTTGGAAACAGGCTTATGCAGTGAATCAAACATAGTGACTCTGTTCACCTCCTTCCATTTTTGGAAACAGGCTTATGCACTGAATCAAACATAGTGACTCTGTTCATCTTCCATTTTTGGAAACAGTTCCTTATATATATTTACTTCAATATATGGCTTGTAAATAACCAATCAACAGCTACAAATTTTCCTCTAGTGGTTTTCTCAACAATTTTAATATGTTAAAAAGCCTCCACATTATTTTGAAGGAGGCAGGTTGTGACTTTAGTCTCTTCAAACCCTCAAATTTGTTTACACCTAAATATAGCTTAGTTATAAAGCTTGATAAATTATATGAAATTCTATTGTATCAATATAGTTATTTATGATTTTTCTGATTATTCAGTTATATATATTAACCCTAAAAAATATTTAGTTTTATATCTGCAAACTTTCATAAAGCATAGAGGTCTATAGCAAGCAGCAAACAAATACAAAGGTCACTGTAACTAGAATATATAATTTGCTATGTTTGAGAAAAATGTGTTGTTGAAAAATAGTAATAATCTATATACAAATATATAATTGAAATGTGATTGTATATGACAAAATACCAGTCCACTAAATCATAGCCAAGACAGGTCACTTTGTAAAGACTAAAGGCCAGTTTTATATTACTGGACATGATAAAATGAGTGCATGTGCACCTCATCAATAGAGGTTATGTAATGTTAGCCAAACATGACTGGTAGATCAATATAATAAAAATAATAAATATACAGGTCATGCTATTTAGTTTTAGACTAAACATTTCTATTTCTGTGTTATATTCTGTCGTCATTCTAGAACAGAAAAAAGCATAAATTTATTTCTATTTTTTCTTTATGATGATTACAAGGTTACAAAATGACAAACCAAACACAGGGTAGAAAAATAACAGACAAAACAAAGTCTTACTAAAAACAAACATTTGAAATATATGTGGGAGGTTTTAGAGATTGCACAAATAATATTTGAGATTTTTGAGACAAAGAATAGTTTTTTTAATCATAACATGAAAATCACTTTGAACTAGTAATCAAATAAACTCTATTTTCACAAACAAATCATTAGTAAAATTAATTACTTAAAAGTCTGGTTTTTTAAAATAAAAACACTTGCAATCTTTACTAAAAGTTTTACTAACTTTTGTGAAGTTACATACACTGTATCAAAAGCCACAGCATAAATACTTAACATGTAGAAACATGTATAAGTAGTGTATATTATACTGAGCTCATCGTAAGAGGGTTAATAAAGTTTTATAAAATAGTATAAATGGTGACAATTTTAAAACCAATACGAACTCTGTGTAAACTTCATCAAAGTGTAAGTGTGACACTGATATGTAAAGAGTATTTACAATTATCACTTTATAGATTTAGAGATGACTAAATACACTGATTAATATCAGGTAAAACTTAATTAATAATACTATAATCAATTATTCTCACACATAATAATCAACTAATCAAAATTAATGTTTCCAAGTATACAAGTAATTAAATTACTTCTATTATAATTTTTCGCTGTTATGTTCTTTAATTCAAGATTGTTTAGCTTAATTAATTAGTGTCACAACACATGAAAATAATCAACTAATCAAAATACGTTTCTCATTATTACTATTATCAATTATTCCAACTATCCAAGTTTTCTGTGAGAATAATCAAATTATCCTAACTCTTATAGAAGATCATATAAACTTTCATAAGCTGTTGTATGTACACTGGTCTACTTCCTTTTCTATACACAACCATGCATATTTCAGTTATATTCCTTTAACACAAATTCATACCCATGGCCTTTTCATAATAGCGGTTTGTTTTTTTTATATAGCTGTAGACATTTTGTGAGATTTTGCATTATAAAAATCAAAACATAGACATAAAGCAAACCTTTTGGCCATATATTTAAAAAAAAATTATGATTAGATACTAAAATTTAAAGGTAAATTCTGATGTTCTAATGTTTTACCTTTCCTGACACAGACTCTCCATCATAATATAAATAATGTTTTTCCTTCTTTCCATCTTCAGTTTTGATTTCTGCTAATTTTCTGGTGTCCGAGCCACTAAGAATTATGTCAATCTCTGCTGTCTGGCCAAACCCAAAGAAACTCTAGAATAAATAAAAGATTACAATATAAAATAACAATATAATTATTCAACATCACTGTAATAAATATAAAAAGAACAAATTACTTAGTATTTACTTACTACTTAGTAAATTTACTCAAATTTTAGTACCATAAATTTTTTAACACTTGCAAAATCTATACTGGATTCACCAGTAAGAACATCTTGTATACAAACTTGCCTTTTATTCCACACATTTTGGATGGTTTTAATTACTATCAAAGACAATGTCATTGTCACTTCACTACCACATGATGCCATGAAAGCACTATTAATATTAAAAAACAGTCCAATTATACATTAAAATAGTTGTCTTACTGGGACTAAGATAAAATATTATCGTGTTCTTTAATGTTTTCTTACTCTTTAAATATACATTAATTTATTACACCACACAATCTGAATATAATTTAAATCCTCACTACATTAAATGTGATATTACAGTACAATAACAACAAATTATTCTGCACAGGCTCAAAACAGATTTCTGTAAGTGAAAGTGTATATCAGTCTTACAAACAAGCTGAATTACATATTTTGAGGAATGAGATCTGATCTCAATAGCCAAAACAGCACCCTGTTCAAATATGATAATCGAAAAAGTTATTGGTTTATTTTTCTGACAATTTTAAATTCAATACTAATAACCTTGTATAACATACTGGTGAAACTCTCTGTTGTGAAGAGAGGTATTTAAATCAGTATTTGTCTTCACAAATGTAGTATGCAATTTATTTACTAACATGTATGAAAACATTAAGTGTTACTTAAGAAAACACGCAAATGAAACAACCCAACAAAACCTTGTTATATACATTTGGCTGAGTTTGAAAACAGCAAATCCCTTGCTTATTCTACATATTATTTAGGTCTTACAATTACAGTGCAATGCATATATTTTATATGGATGAGAATGCTGGAAAAAGCAGTAATCTCAAGTAATTTATCTTACAGAGGTCTAGGGCTATGTTCAAACATTCATCAGGTGGCATTCAATCCATGTCTGTTTTGTTTTTCTCTTGTTAACAGAAACCATTTGATATTTAATAGTAATTATACATCACTCATACAGAACAATCAATCCATGTCTGTTTTGTTTTTCTCTTGTTAACAGAAACCATTTGATATTTAATAGTAATTATACACTGTCACTCATACAGAACAATCAATCCATACTAAGAAACCAAATAAACACAGCCATAAAACTATGCTCACCGGATAAAATTAACGATGAATTAGACAAAATAAAACAATACTTCATCAACATCAATAAGTTTCCTCCACAAACCGTAGAAAACATTATACGCACACACCTAGACAGAAAGCAAAATTAACCAACAAAACTAAATATATCTCACGGATCAAAAAATCACAAAACCATATACTGCTGCATACCATATATTCCTGACATCAGCAGACAAATAACCAACATTTGGCAAAAACTATTAACAAAATATGACATTCCAGTTAATACCAAATTTATTCAAAAACCAGGTACAAAACTGAGGTCTATACTATGTAAAAACTACACTGACAAACACCACACCAACATTATTTATAAAATACAATGTAATAACTGCCACAACTTCTATATTGGAGAAAAAGTAGAAAAATGGAAACCAGATTCAAAGAACATAAAAAGTCACCTTCACATGTTTTCGAACACTGCAAGTCAAATAAACACAACATAACCATAGAAAACACTCAAATACTAAATAAAGAAACAAACATAAACAAAAGCAAAATTAAAGAAGCCTTACTTAAACAACAACTTAAACCCAAAATAAACCAATATAAAGGAATGCCTTTATACCTATATTAAATAAAATAAAATTATATATTCAAACATCTAACACCGCCCTCTACATTCCAACACTCAGTTACCCAACCCCTTCCAAACATGTGGTCAGCTTCCAGTCAGTTACCTCTTTCTTTCTTTGTGAACCTGATGATGACCGAAGAAGGTCGAAACATTGTTCGCTCTTCTATGTAAAATATTTTCTCAACCCAAACGAGCCGTTTTTGCATATATATTTCTCTACAAGTGAGTTTTCTCGACATCACTGACCATGTCTATTTTGTTTTTCTCTTGTTAACAGAAACCATTTAATATTTAATAGTAATTATACACCATCACTCATACAGAATAATCAATCCATGTCTGTTTTGTTTTTCTCTTGTTAACAGAAACCATTTGATATTTAATAGTAATTATACACCATCACTCGTACAGAATAATCAATCCATGTCTGTTTTGTTTTTCTCTTGTTAACAGAAACCATTTGATATTTAATAGTAATTATACACTGTCACTCATACAGAACAATCAATCCATGTCTGTTTTGTTTTTCTCTTGTTAACAGAAACCATTTGATATTTAATAGTAATTATACACTGTCACTCATACAGAACAATCAATCCATGTCTGTTTTTTCTTACTACCCATTACTTAAACAAAAGTTGTATTGAGGTAGAAAACATCAAAATATATGGATATAAAACAGAGTATTCTGAGCATCAGAGTACATCAATATGGTGAAGTTTATGAGCTGCATTGCTTCACATTATTAAAATGTACCGAATACCTACTGTACAAGTTGTATGAGAAGTGTTACAGTAGAATACATATAAAACAAACTAAGAAGTTTAATGTTGAAAAATTACCACAAGTGTAACCCTATACCCATAAGGCACTTGTTTAATCAATGTTATTTGAAACACTGTAGCTTTCTGTTATCAGTGAAAGTCCACATTTATTTTCTAATTGAACTATTAGCATTACTCTGTTCTGTTGTTTATTATCATTTTTACCAGGTATGTTCATTAATTATGCAAGTGAAGGTTAAAATCTACCCTTGTTACAGCACTACTAGTCACCATTCCTTTACTGAAATCATCAAAACCAAATTAATTGTAGCTCATCACAATCACACAGATAATCAAACACAAAAGATGAAACACCAACAGAACTTCATCATGTCAACCATACCATGAAAAAAAAAAAATCACTTTTCCCATGGAAATATAATTGTACATTGTAGAAGCCAGTTTTTGTTGAAAGACAAAAATAAGTGACACTGTAGAAGACAACAAAGGACCATCTGGTCCTGCATATCCACAGCTTGTTTTTCAGGTAGCAATTTCCCTTTAAACTGTAAAGTCCTGGCTGCCACTACTGCAGATTGCAAACTCACTTAATAAGTCATTCACCCTTTTACAAAAGCATGTCTTTTCCAAATCCCAAACTTTAGAGTCCTCATCTTATTGTATTCACAAAAGAATCAGGGGTTGGATCCTTCTGTTCTCCCTGAGCAAGTAAAATGTATGATTGTACATGATCTAGAAATGCAAATGAAAGTTACAAGTTATCAGTTCTGTTGTACCCTTATAGAGGTACAACCACATGGACTGGTGCAATAAATTTACAGGTTTTTCTTTTTTTTTTTAATTCCTGTTGACTACAGGAATCATTTTAACACATTCACAGTTTAGTTAGAAAGACAGTTAACTTGTAATATTTATACAAGATGCATGCTTTACACATGTTATTATTGTGTTCTAAGTCAAATATATGAAATAAATAAAAACTTAGTAAAGTACTAACAATAATGGTACCAAATATCAAGGTTAATGTTTTTAACACTATAAACTTTTATTATGAAGTAAAAGACCCACATACAAGTACTAAAATGCTTGTTTCTGTATTTTTAATTCATTGTTATAAAAATAATTGAAAAATAGAGATTAATTACATTAGAAAATATAAATAACAAAACAAAAAATAAGATATATCTTTGTGAGGTATGCATGCAAAGAGCTCATGTGTGATATAATTCAATGTTGTAGCCCGTACTATGCATCTGCCAGGTAATGTTTAGTTTGTTATGCATGATAAATTGTTCAAAATCTTATGAGCTTGAGGTATTTTATGATAAATAATTATTAAAAAGAAAAAAAGGATATTTTAATTTTATTCATAATTTTTTACAGCAGTTTAATGATGGGTCAAATGGGCTGACTTCCTACAGTATTAAAAAAAATAAGAGAATATATATATATATATATTCATTTATGAGCTTCAAAATTTATGCAAAATTTTAAAACTGTTAAAGGAACAAAAAATATTTTATCACAACAACCTCTCTTGCAAACTTGTCAGTGTCTGAGTCTATAAATTCATTGACAAATCACTAGTAAAAATAATCACAAAATATTATCTTTATGTACAAAAAGACATTTATGTTTACTAAAGCTTAACAAATGTTGTGAATGTACATTTACTGTATTAAAAGTTGCTGTATATACATATTCATAGTTATATAGTGGTTGCAATGCTGGTCAAACTGACCAAGACAATATAGAAAGGGTTACCTACAACTAAGCAATGAAAGAAGGTAATGTTGAGTTGAATCAGTATTAACTAATTCATACGTTATGAAAATGTATATTTCAGTTTCATAACTGAAAATACTTTGGTTTATATTAATGGCATTTGAATTAAACTTAAACTAATTATTTTGAGATGTACTATGTGAAATTTTTAACTGGTTTTGCCTGTACTAAAGGTTATTTTGTAATAATAATATGTTGTGTTGTAACCTTGAAGTCGAAAGCATTATATAAATAATTAATTTTTTTAAGTTAATGTCACCATATTAGTTATTTGTATTAGCAATAAGCTCTTCCTGTACCGTTACCTGTATATTTTTTTTCTATTAGGACTAATGACTAATAAATCAAATTTCATGTCTTTTAAAATAGAATTTGTTAATATAGAAAAGTCTAGCCATATCTAATATTAGGCTTAGGATTAGTGGGCGTAAGAAAAATATCATTACGGCATAGGCACAGTTTTGAACTCATACTCGTATAAATGGTAAGTTACGAAGTGATAATAATACCATTTGATAGGCTAAGGGTAATGTATGAACTATAATTAATTTATGTGATGACACTAATCAACATCAATAGCGATATAATGTACGATGAAATCACTGTAAAATTTACTATTACGGTCAATAATAAAACTTTTAAACGTAAACGTTTTTCACGCTTTTTAAAACATACCATTTTTCGTATATCTTTCCGACTGGTCACAAGATTTCATCTGTAAAATGGCCGATAATCTCTACACCCATGCCATGTCTCTGGGATTATTATTTTTTCATGTTTTTATTACTGTTAAAGTAATCAAGTTATTTGTTCGTGTTATTTTACTTTTCTGAGGAAAACATGTTTTTTTTTTCCTTTCAATAACTATACACAAAAAAAAAATGAAAAAGGAAAAATATGTCATTTAGCAGGGAGCGCTGTCATCTAAAGTACAAAAATCTTGTCGACTCTTAGCGATAGCGTAAGCTTTTACAAATAGGTACGAAAGTTTGTTATGTTAATCAGTGTAATCGGGTAAATAATTTATATTATTTTACGTGTTGTCGTAACAATAAATATTCTTTTAACTTGATATTTGTGGGTCGCATGATATTTTGTTATTGTTTTAAGGTATTCCTCTTTAAATTACTACAATTGGTGCTAGTAATAGTATCATTCCATGCTTGTATTAATACTACAGTAGTATTATTGTGTCTCAGCCTTCTCTTAAAGTTGTAAGGATAACATAGACATTATTATGTTTATAAGTTCAGTGTAGTAAACACTCATCTCAAAACACCATACATAATTAATTAGTTATGCAAATAGACCTAGTGTGTAGTAACTTTGTCCAACACAACACTCAATGTAGATATTAAAAGTTGCAAGTTTAAGAATTAATGCACTTATAGTGATATTCAACACTGAGTATATGTACTCATAATTATGCATCTCTCTAACATTATTTATACCTCAGTTTCAGTATTAATTTATCATAATCTAAGATTTACCATGCAGAATGAAATAATTACAAAATATAAGAAAAAGAAAAAAAGATGTAGAGATGACAATAAGAAACGAGGTAGGTTTGGATATACAAATTATACAAAAATAGTTATGTGAATAGTCAAGAAAAAAGTTATCTACCACTGCTAAACGCTGAATTCATTTTATTTGTGTGAATTCAGGTTTAAATAAAAGAATTTAAGGCCCCCCAGTATCACAGTGATTTGCCTGAAGACTTAAACACTGAAATCTAGGTTTCAGTACTGGTGGTGGGCATAGCACAGATAGCCCATTGTCTAGCTTTGTGCCTAATTGAAAACAAAAATAATTTAAACTGAAAATTAAGAAGTTTTACAATACAAACTTGTAACATTGGCTCAGTGACTACTTGTGATGTTTGTGTATTCATCTCTGTCTTGTTTTGTCACTAGTTATTTAAGGAATGGTTGCTATCAAGGCAGCAGTTTTAGCCTGTCA
The DNA here is from genome assembly GCF_004210375.1 of Tachypleus tridentatus. NCBI lineage: Eukaryota > Metazoa > Arthropoda > Merostomata > Xiphosura > Limulidae > Tachypleus > Tachypleus tridentatus. The sequence continues at coordinate 6,297,317 of NC_134828.1, forward strand.
TGATAATTTATCTTGTTGAAGTTAATAAAATGCTATACTTCTGTGCTTTTCTACTTAAAGTGCAACTATTTATTGTGTAAATCATCACAATTTAAACTACTAATCTCTTGTTGAGGAAAGTAGTAAAGTTTTCCAGGTCACTACAGGCTAACATCATTGGTAGAAGTGTGATAAAATTGAATTTCCAAGGTAATTTAAGCCAACTGAGATGTACCATGTCATCATGTTTGTTGACTTGCATTTAAAATGTTATTGAACTACTACGTTATGACTGTATGTCAATAAAGTTGGTATCAAACTGTAGATTGTAATTCAAATTTCAGTATTATACATTAGTTAATTTCTTGATTTAAAAGTTTTTATTAAAAAAACTAAAACATTAATGATTGTGATGTCAAAATACCAGTCTATAGTTTTGCATAAATTAGAAACTCAAATTACCAATTTATCAAGCGAGAATATAAAATGAGAACTTCCTTTCTTTTCTATTTACTGAAATATCACTACATTTATATAATCAAACACAGCAGCCACACCCACTTCTTTCTATTTATATCTATGATATGTCAATAACTAGGCAAAAGCTCAAATGTCCCCCCCACATAATTATCTGTGAAGTAAGTATATGAGAAATCCCTTAATGGCAGATTCCAAGTGGTAAATTAAGACATTCAGTTTAACAAATCATTGTTTTTAGGCCTAAATAAACTTAGCTAGTAAATTTAATAAATTATCGTGGAATTCTTTAGTATTTATATAATAATTTGTGATTGTTTTATATTTCAAATGCTTATTCTCAGCCTAAAAAAATAATTTGGCTTACATTCTCCATGTGCAAAACTTGACAAGGCTTAGCAAATTATTGCATCCAAGTACAAAGTTTATTACGAGTAGAGAATTTTTTTTCTCTACTTCTTTATGTATTATTGTATGTTTTTAAGAACAATAACAAATTTAAGGACTTGTTTGCAAATAGTAATAAAGCTTAGATAATTTTTGTCTCTACTTTATGTATTATTGTATGTTTTTAAGAAAAATAACATTTAAGGACTTGTTTGCAAATAGTAATAAAGTTTATACAGATATAATTTATGATAACCAAAATATGACTAATTTATATAATATTGTTTCAGTAGAACTCAGTGAAGACTGGTCACTTTGTAATGACTAGTTTTTATATTGGTGGATGCAGTAATGAATGCCACATTAATCAACTTGTTAATCATAAATATTAGTAATATATATATATATATATATGATGTTATGAGAATTACGTTGTATATACTAAATATTTGTGGTAATTCTGTAACTAGTAAAGTGTAATATCCTATTTTTTACCCCTCTGTGGATTCCTATACGTGGTGATGGGACCTCTCAGGGAAGGTTCTGTTCTTTCAATTTACCTCTGGGATCTAAACATCCACCCACATGTTTGCCATGTGTGACAACCCATGAAGGGGAGGAGAGGGCCCTGGTGGTTGAGGGGTCTGACCCTAACACACCACTTTGGCCTTGAATTCCTCTAGATGGGCAGCCTTGGGGTGGTCCCCCTTGGGCTAGGGTCAACCAAGTACCAGTGTTGGATGTTCTCAACAGGTGTTATGGACATTATATTTGATGCTGGTGTTTGGGTATAGTGCTCACGAAACTCGGGCATTGCTGCCGTGTCCTTGTTTGACATTGTAATGTGTCCCTTTGTAGGGCTCCATGGTGGGTGGGGTCAGTGGGCACCGAAATTTCCCTTTCTTTATTATGAATACTCCAATTAAAACCTTAAGATGGTGAAAAACAGTCTATAGGTAGACAGCTGCACCTTGAATATTCTGAGCAGCAATCCTCACCATCTGTACCACCTGTTGTACCTCATTTTCTTATATTGCATTCACTTTCAGACCAACCTTTAGGGCAAATGTCTCCATTTTTCATTCAGAAGGGACTGGAGGGACTTGCTGGCCCTCCAAAGTCGGTGAAGAAGCTTTGATCTGGTGACATATTGATGGAAACATTCACATCTCAACACAGTGAACTCCTCTTGCATTCAGAGGCAATTGGGGATATACCTATTGAGGTTACACAGCATGCTACTTTGAATTCATCACAAGGAGTTATTGTGAGAGGGATTTGAAGAACATCCCAGAGTTGGAGATTCCCACTGGTTTCTCCACCCAAGGAGTTTCTGCAGTGAGGCATATATACACTCACAAAGATGGAAGTATGGTGGCGACCAGTGTCCTCATTCTCACATTTACGTCACCACATCTGCCTGGCACCATCAAGGCAGGTTATCTTAATTGCAGGGTACGGCCATACATTTCAAACTCTCTCCTATATTTCCAGTGTCAGTGTTTCGGTTGCTCAAAGACGTCATGTTGTGGTTCCCTGATTGTTTGCCTGTTGCAGTGGCAAGGACCATGATGCTATGAGCGTGAAATGGACCCTCATTGCATCAATTGCAATGGCTCTCACCCATCTTACTTTCATTCTTGCTCTAAATGGTTGGAAGAAAAAGAGGTGCAGCTTTTGAAAACGATCCATGACATTACTTATCCTGAGGTTCGAAAGTTGCTGTTTACAACTTCATCTCAGACATACGCTGCTGCACTTTGTTCCACTACTACAGTGGGAGTGCAGACAGATCTATCTGTGCCTCCAAAGGAATTGTTCTCCAAACAAATGAAAAGTCTTTTGACCTCCATGGTTAAAAAAGTTGATGAATCAACTTCAACACCCATCTCTGTCCCTTACATACATTCCACCAAACCCCAAGATCCACATTTTTTAGTTCTAGATACAGGCATTTCTTCAGATCCATTTTTCTCTTACCCGAAGATGCAAACAATCATTCGTTCACATCCTCAGTCGCTGGAATCCCCTTCCAACAACAGTGACCTGCCCAATCGACCCAGGGCAGGATCCATGGAGATCTATAGACCTCCCTCGAATAAGGACAGAAAGGAAAAAAGACAGTCGTAAACAGAAGGGTTCTTCACTCAATTCACCTACATGTAAATAAAAATGGCCACCATGATACAATGGAACTGTTGAGGTTTACATTCTAAGCTGGATGACATCAAAACACTGATTGCTTCCTACCATCCTCTATGTCTTTCCTTACAGGAAACATTTCTGAAACTTGCCAATACAGTCACTTTTGGCAGTTTTTTTGTTCAGAAATAACAGGCTATGTGCTGGACAAATGCATGGAGGGGTAGCACTGTTGGTTTATCAGCATGTGACCATCCATGTTTCTTTTGGTCATACCATCACTGTTTGTTCTCTCTACCTGTTACCTGGAGAGACATATGATCAGTCAGACCTTGATGCTCTCATTTAACAGTTGCCATCTCCCTTTTTCATCCTGGGGGACTTTAGTGGACAGCATCCCCTCTGGGGAATTGCTGATATTGATAGGAGGGGTCGCTCTGTATAGCATATGCTCTCTGATCACAACCTTTCTCTTTTCAATACTGGTTCTTCTACTTTTGTCCATGTACCAAGTCAGTCCTTCACTGCTATTGATCTCTCAATTTGCTCCCCTTTGTTATTCTCCCATTTTTCATGGAGGGTTGACAATAATCCATGAGGCAGTGATCATTTTCCTATAATCTTGAGAGAGACTGGCTGTGGTTGATGGCACCCTATCCATGTGCCTCAGTGGAAGCAGGATCAGGCAAACTGGCCCTCTTTTACTGCCCTCACAGAACTTGATCCTGCTAAGTCTGTAAGCTACCAATAGACGACTGTGTGGCAGCAGTAACTGACTGTATTACACAAGCAGCTGCTCGATGTATTCCTAATACCTCGACACATTTTCCACTATATCATTGTCCATGCTGGAATCGTGCATGCCACATGACATGGAAGGCTCAAAAACTGGCCAGGATACTTTCCGTTGATATCTCACACTCTCAAACCACATCGCATTCCAGCAGGCCTTTGCACATCCTTGATGGGTAAGATGCCAAAGCCAGAAGGAAACTTGGATTAAGTTCACAACCAGTGTATCTTCTACCACCAGTTCCAAAGTCATATTGGACAAGATTCAAAAGGTCAGTGGGTATTATAATTCTGTCCCTTCTTGATCTTGCTCTCTGATGGCCAGGAAGTAGCTGATATTTTAGGTGAAAGCTTTTACTGAGTATCTAGCACGTTTGCTTCTTCTTCCACCTTTTTAGTCATCAAGACTTGGACAGAGCAATCACCTCCTTCCATTGGAGCTGATTGTCTCTATGACTATAATTGTCCCTATACACTGGTGAAACTGAAACTAGCCCTTCATTGGTCTGGCAGTACATCAGTTGGACCTGATGATGTACACTATGACATTCTTTGCCATCTATCTCCTGCTTCTCTTGCTATTCTTCTGATTGTTTTTAACCAGATCTGGCAGGAGAATGTATTTTCCTGATGTCTGGCACCAGGCTGTTGTACAAGTTTTGGGAGGGTGATTTTGCTCATTGGATAGAAAAGTAGCTTGATGGGAAATAGTAGTTATAAATGGAATTCAGTGAAACTGGATTAATATTTCAAGTGAAGTACCATAGAGCTCAGTGTCAGAACCTTTACTCATTTAGATTTACATCAATGACACATAAAGAACTGGTTAATAAATTAATTAATTTTACAGATTATATTTAATGACTTGGGTGTTTTGTAAGATAATTTAGTGAGTTTAGTGGATATTGTAAGTGGGTTATTGTTACTTTGATGAGAATATATTTTAACGAGTGTTATGGTTGATCCGTCTTATTAAGCCACCAAATTAGTGTGTTGTAACTAGTGGCAGGAAAAATTGGATTTGCTGTTACATCCACAGAAATATTAAATACAAGTCTGATAGGGTTATTTCATTGTATATAAGTCACTGGTTTAACAACACTGGGAATGTTATATTCAGTTTCATTAGGGAAGGCATTGAATTGTTTGGTTCAGAGAGGAAGGCCATTAGAATGATACTTCTGATGGAAATGTCATATGGAGACAAGTTAAGACTTCTGAAATTTTCTCTGTAGCCTTTGTACACCATTGAATTCTAATAGGCTTTTTGCTTACCCTTCCTGCAAAATAAGCTAGGCTTAATACAGCATATCTGAACATATCTCAGGTATGTCATGTTTTATCCAATTCCCTGTTTTTCTGTGATTCCTTAATGCGTCTCTGTTGGCTCTTTTGTTATGCACGTTTACACTGTAGTTAGTATTTTCGGGGCTGTAATGCAACAAAGTCCTGGTTGCACTTACTGCTTAGTTTTTAGAATTTCTGTTTTTTGTTAATTGCACTTAATCACGTACCTGAGACTTTGGAACCTCCTGTGTAATCTGTGTCGATACTCAACTCTTTCTTCTTTGGTTGCAGTTGGAGCTGCAACACATGCCTGTTCCTTTCAAGTTTTAGTCTTTATCTACTTGTCCCTGTTTAGGGATTTCTCATCTTAATGTTTTATTCAACATTTATGGGAATGTTGGCAATGGTACTGGAGATTAACTAGAGGTTTCTGGACTAATGAGAGCACAACTGCATTATATTGTTACCTTTTGGCAATTTTTCACCACATGTCTATGAGTTTTGCAAGTTTTATCAGAGGATCTTGACCTACAATTTTTTCCTTCCCCATGACTTGTGATCCTGCCACTAGGCTACATCTGTACAAGAAGGTGTAAAGACATCTGTTGTTTCTGCAGTTTCTCTATCTCCCTTCCACTAGCTTTCAGTGTTTTTTATTTTGGTGGATGTTAATGTGCTTGGAGTGGTTTTGGTCAATTTCACTTTTGAGGGAGATTATTTACATTATGTGGGCATCTTTTCAATACTGGGTGTCGTGTTCCTGGATTGAGCGATCAGTTTATCGTTTTCACATGTACCTTACATGAGTTTGGAGTTATGGTCTCATGAAGTTCAGGTGAATATGGTGTAATCCTTTTCCTGATCCAGCCCAGATGGCTGACCTTTTGGATTGTAGTTGACTTTATGGTGGTAATATCCTCTTTCTTACCCCCAAATGAATTTTTGGTACCTGAGTTTTGGATTGTTGTTGATTTTCTGTGTACAGCCTATTGTGCTGTAGCCACTCTACATCCTTTTATTTAATCATTTTTATGATTTTTGGGATTGTGTTTTATAAATATTGTGCAGTTCAATTTACATTTTGGTTGTAATTCTTTTCCAGCTTAGTGTGCTCATCTCCTTTCCACCTTTTATGAAGGATGAAGAGTATACCTGGTTCAAAAGTGGTACAGTTCTCCACATCTTAGTGTCCGACTTTCCCATCCTAGGGAATTTCATTTCAATTCTTTTGAAGGATGTCTCTTTTGTTACCTCACACCATTCCCTCTACCTATTCAGTGTGAGATTCTAGTTATTTATGTGAGAGGAGGTAATTTACCTTATTTGAAGTTATAATTTCCCTATGTTAGAAATGTATTCCCAGTAGGTAATTGCCTCCTGTAACACTTCCCACCCTTCCTTCCCAGTAAAAACTGAATTGAATAAAGAGTCGTGTCTCATTATAAGAGTATGTTGCACTCTTATTAGTGGAGAGGTGACACGTGACGATTTGCATAAGAGAAACATTGAAATTGGTCAGTTCCCATTGAGGGACTGATAGAAGGCTTATGGGAAAACTGAATGAGAATAGCTATGTGAGAAAAGGTAAACACATTTTCAGCATAGGAACGTTATAGCTTTAAGAATACAAAATATAAATCAAGTTATACCTTTTAGGTTTAGAATTATTTGATTCTTTTTAATCATTCTGTTTATGCTAATTAAAACTGTGGCTGACTATATATAATACTATTTTGAACATTTCAGCTTCCTTCTTCTCACAACCTTCAATATAATCTAGAGTAGAAGTGTACAAATATTTTAACGTGCATCTCCCTTATAAAGTGTATTTTGTTCCAGTCACCATCTTGTGGAACCTATTTATTATACTGTATTACATATATACTTTAATGTGTGCACATTATATTTTAGAATGTTTACAGTACACCCACCCACTCTCACAGTGGGGAATGTGCATTGTACGTTTAGGTGAAAACATTTTAGAATTGCTAACTTTATTGACTGTCACAGTGGTTCTGCTCTTCACAAAAACAGTTACTCTAATTACTACTGTTAACATTAAGACACAACAGTTTAAGGTTTTAGAAAGATTTTAACTTAAAGTAGTTAAACAATTTAATACTGATATTCATCTTAGTAGTTTTATTGGTGTAAATCTAACTTTTTCTGCTATGTAAATCTATTGTCTAACTATAGTTTCAGCACTGAAGTTTAGTCCTAAGTTACGTACGTCTGTGATTTAATTTCTTTGTGTTCTTCCATCATAACAGTTTTTATTGTCTTATGTTTCAAAGGCAGTTCCTGTTTTCTGTTATGTTGTGTATTCAATATGTATAGACAACTGTCATTGTAAAACTGATGTGTGAATATTACTGCTGTTTAATGTTGATATTTGTGCTATAGGCCGTTGGTAGTAGAACCAGTGTACTCATGTTTGCAGGATAGCATATGAATGAATATTTTTAGTTGTAAACTTACTGCTCAACAGTAGAGAACAGGCTTTGAGACAAACGTTTGTCATCATATTTCTGTCCATTTAAGTGTTTCCTTTTGAACCACTAAATAATTGATATATTTACATAAATGTTTGCTTCTTTCAGAAACATGGATATAAGACCTAACCATACTATTTACATCAACAATCTTAATGAAAAAGTTAACAAAGAAGGTAAGTTGTCTTCCTTACTGAAACATTAAACACTGGGAGGTAGTGAATTAGGTCGTCACATTATGTTACTTCACAAAATTCGGTGATAACAGAAATTTATCCTGAGTGTTATACAATAAATATTAACAATTTGGATATTAATACATTTCAATCCAACATCAGATGATCAGATGTAATTGTTGTTTTAGGAAGAAATTATTAAAGTTGTCAATTTTATGATGTTTTACAATATTTTTAGCTCAGTTTTAGCAAATCTGTTTGAATTTATAAGGATGCAGCTAGAAACATAATGAACATCAAAATAGACTTAATTTTTGCTTTGGCTGTGAGTAATGAAACACTTCCAGAGACACTTGTAAAGCTTTGGCTGTGAGTAATGAAACACTTCCAGAGACACTTGTAAAGCTTATTTTTATACTACTTGGGTTATATTTATGAACTTGTAAACTGATGGTTTTGGTAAAGCTTGGAGAAGTTTTATTGTTTAAAAGAAGGAATATTGTCTTAAGTCCACAGTGTTCTGGACCTAAGCATCTCACAAGTTTGAAAATTATTGGGTTGAGGAATAATTTATGAGCATTTTTTCAAGTTAACAAGATATATTCATAAATGAAACGCTTTCACAAAATATTTCATGTCATTTGGTAGATAATTTTTTGCTCTAATAGATGGTGTGTTTGATTTTCATATGTCTGTAATTTTTGCTTTCATTTTCAGCTCATTAAATGGAATGTCAAGTGGACAAAATCGAGCATTTTCGACACCATCTGCTTTTCGCATTTAATTTCTTGCAATTTTGTTTAAAACAATGCATACTATATACCTAGGTATTACATGAAATAAAGTATCATAATAAATGTTGTGGGTGTAATGTGTTCATGCATTGAAGTATTGTATAGTCTTGCATGTAATGTTTGAATGAAATTATTTAAAAATGCTCACAAATTATTCCTCAACCTAATACATAAGTAACCTAAAATAATGTTTTTGAATCTTTAATGTAATATGGTTGTGTAACTTTTAAATGTACCAGTGACCTTTAATATTGACCCACTACTGTCATATTTAGCTTTTACTACTTGAAAACATTGAATTTATTACAAATGTATTTGAACATTAATTTTCTTATTGTTTAGGCTAACATGTCAAACAATTCAATGGTTAGCATTCTAGTTGTAGTTCATTCTGTTATTCCAATCCTAACCATGTTCTCTATTGTGTTCTCTTGTAGTTGGTGTATGGTCATGTAAGGCTATTGTTGTCTAGGTATGAAACGGGTAAAATGTGTACAAGAGTCCTTTAATTGGGAAATATTAAACATTGATAACTGTTAACATAAATATTGATATTATTATTAAAGTTATTCTCACCAGTAATGTTTTCTTTAAAACTTTTACAACTTCACTGAAGTTTTAATTGTGTGAGAGGTGTTGTCACTAATCCACAAGCATACTAATTTGTCATTCTAAACTAGTACTTAGACCTCGAACAGAATTATGTGGTTGTGACAATTTATCATATTTTGATTTTCCTTGTCAAGTAGTACTTCCATAACTGTAAGAATTTCATGTATGTACTTACAGCATGCAGTACCAGCAATATATGTTTAAGTCTCTCATTCTGATTATGTAGTACCTATCCACAAGATTGTAATGGATTTTCTGTTTACAAGTAGCCTTCTGACCTTCACCATTTGACCTATGACATTTAAAAGTTACTGATGTCTATAACTTTGTATGTGATATAAGTTTGGTTAGTAGCCGTTATTCCTGTATAAAAATATGTCCATAAGGTTGGGGAAGATTCCCTTATATGTGAATGACCTTTTTACTTTGGCCTTTGATCTTCAAAATATAATCAGCTCAAGAACTTTGAATGTAATACCTTTTTTTGTACAAGTTTAATCAAGAACTTTGACTGTAATACCTTTTTTGTACAAGTTTAATCAAGAACTTTGAATGTAATACAGTAAACTCTTGTTGTAACGAAGTCGTAAGGACCAAAGAGAATTGTTCGTTACAAAAAAAGTTCGTTAAAAAGGATTTTTTTTCATTCACTAGCCAAGTCTGGTAATGGTAGGCCCTATAACTGACGGTTGTTGCAGTACCGGTAATTGGATTAAAGACTCAGAAGTCACATGTGTGTAAACACTTCAAACACATTTAATGAAATTCAAAAGGACAATTAACAGCACTTGTAAAAAAAACATGTAAAAAAAATAACATTAATAATATAGATATATGTAATTATAATGTACAGGATACAAACACCAGCAAGAACGTCTAACTGGATCACTTGAAATATTGCACAATGCTTTTTTGCGAACTGCTGTCCCTCTGGCACTTGGTCACAAAACGCTCCATCATGTTTAATTGAGAGATAAACTGTCCTGCGTTAGCCTGGTGTTCAAGATATCTCTGAAGTTGCAGGCACATCTCACGAGCTGCAGAGTGTGTTGGGATGGGGGGTTCCTCATTGTCGTCATCTTCACTTTCACTGTCATTTTCTGGTGTCTGTTTATTTTGCACCATGGCCACAATATCACTGTCTGTCAGAGGCGCGCTAGTGATCAGATCATTATCAGCAGTCTCGTAGTCCTCTGCTGTGCCATCCACCGTAAACCAAGAGTCATTCAGCCGTGTCAAGAGCTGGGCCAATGGTATGTCATCCTTGGGGTCCTCACTGTTTTCTGCTGGCTCTGGAGAGGAGAAGCCACAAATTCTGAAGCAATTGGCTATGGTTGATTGCTTTACCAATGACCAGGGAGAGCATAGCAGTCGCATGGCTTCAAGCACAGTCACAGTGAAAACACTTTTATTGTCTATTGAATCAATAAGACGCTGTAGCAGTAGGGTCCGGTAATGATGTTTTAAATTGGCGATGATGCCTTGGTCCATGGGCTGTGTCTTGCTTGTGGTATTGGGAGGCAGGAACACCAGCTTGATGGCCTTAAGTCCAGTGGGGTTGGAGTGGGCGGGGCAGTTGTCAATTATCATAAGGACCTTTCTTTTCTGCAGCACAACCTTTCGGTCAAGTTCTCTCAGCCACTCGGTGAATGGATCTGATGTCATCCCAAGCTCGCTTGTTGGCTTTGTATGGTGTTGGCAGGGTTTTGACGTCTTTGAAGCAACGTGGTTTTGCTGCCTTTCCTTAAAAAAAAAGAAAGAAAGAAAATGTACATGGTTAATGTGTTGAAATTAAAAATGAAACATTTACATGTCAATAATCTGAAGAAAATAATAAAATAACAACTTCTAAAGAAAACACAGGAAAATATTTTTACCTGCTTTTGACACTCACCTATGACAAGTAAAGGAAGCTTCTCGGTGCCGTCCATATTGGCGCATACCAAAACAGACAGCCGCTCCTTCGCTTGCTTCCCGCCGTGACAGGAGTCTCCCTTGATAACAAGAGACTTCTCTGGCAGAAGTTTAAAGAATAAGCCAGACTCATCTGCGTTGAAGACATCCCGTGGGCTGTAGTTTTCTAGCAGGCGTGGCAGTGTTGTTGATGTCCACTGGTTTGTTTGCTCTGGTTCTACACTACCAGACTCACCACAGATCGTACGAAATTGAATGTCGTGTCTTTTTTTGAATCGGGTTAACCACCCATCACTCATGCAAAAGTCAGTGATTCCCATTTGATCAGCAAGTTTTTTTGCCTTTGCTTGCATAACAGGCCCAGAGATAGGAACATTCTCTGATCTAGCATTTTTGTACCACAGAAGCAATGCTGCTTCTAGGTCAGAATGTTTTGCAGTTCGCATGCGTTTTCTATTGGGACAAAAGTTGTCTCGAGAAGACAACATGGACTCTTTATTTTTCAACCATGTTGACAAAGTGTTCAGAGGCACATCAAATGCTTTTGCTATTTCTGTTTTTGTTTTAACTTTTTTTTCAACTTCTTCTATTGCTGCAATTTTAGTTTCTATCGATACAAGCTTGCGCTTCGCCATGATCAATGATTAATGATCTGTTTAATTTGACTGTGATTAGCCTTTTATAGGCCACAGCATGCAGGCTGCCCAGGCATAATCTACTCAAGCCATAATCTGAAAATTTTATATCTAAGCTAATTTTTGCTGGGATGGCGGGTGAGTTGGGGCAGGCAGGGGTTTAAAGTGTTATTGACCATAATTGTAAAAACATTGGTAGGCTAATCTACTACCCCATCTGCAGTCCGCTATTTCTCAAGTGTAAGATTTTGATGGTGGCACCACACATTGTTGCGCAGAGACTGACTAATTGCACTTGCTAGCAGCGTAGCGGGTGGTCGGGAGCCGGCAGCTGTGACAATTAATTTAGGGAAGAAGAGAAAAATAAATATCTTCGTACCTGGTTCGATACAAAGGATGTAATATTGATGCTTTTCACACCCTAGGGACTATAATTATACATCGTTACAAGCCGACACTTCGATACATGCAGTTCGGTTCAAGGGGCTTTTGTTACTATGTATTTATATGGACAGTTGGACGGACCAGTCAACAACTTCGATACAAGTGGTATATTCGGTTCTAGCGACTTCGAAACAATGAGAGTTTACTGTACCTTTCTTTGTACAAGTTTTATCAAGAACTTTGAATGTAATACCTTTTTTGTACAAGTTTAATCAAGAACTTTGAATGTAATACCTTTCTTTGTACAAGTTTAATCAAGAACTTTGAATGTAATACCTTTTTTTGTACAAGTATAATCAAAATTCAACCTTAAGATATCCCCTCACCAAGATTGTGAGAATATAGAGTATTTTTAATGGTTGAAACAAGATGGACAAAATGTTTGGTTTTATGTTAACACAAGTTCAGGGACTACTTATGTCAGTTGGCATCACAAACATTTGATGAAATATGGGTATATTAAAAAAGATGTTTGGTACAAGTAACGTTATACCCACTTATTGTGTATGAAATGTACTTAGATGTTGATCAGTCTTTATAAAGCTATTATAATGTACATAATAAAGTATCTTTATTGTAACTGGACTTCTTTAAATACAGGATTTCTAGAATAACACAAAATAATTCTATACTATAGACTAAAATCTAAGTCCACTTATTTTAGGCCTAACATTAGTTAAGCCTTTATTGACTTGTATACATTTTTTGCTTCAGTTAGGCATAAACTTTACCATAGTTAATACTATCAATATCGTACAAAGTGTCTGCTGAAGTATATTTACACCTGGTGAAAGGAAGTGTGCACACGTGCATTTAGATAATTGAGATGTTTGCAATTTAAGGACACTGGAAAAACTATAATTATAATAAATTGTCTAAAATTTAAAAAAATGTACTTCATTAAGATCCATACTATTAGAGTATGAACAGGTATATATAACTGTTATTACAGAGGCCATATGATATGTTGTCATTGATTATATCATTTATCTTAAAAAAAAACATGGGCATACTATCTGCCAGATTATTTTTTGCTCAGTATACTGTTGCAGTTCTGTCACATTTTATTAAACAGTTGTTTGTAAATCTACTTACAGGAACATCACAGTGTTACATAAGAAATCAGTAATGTTAATGTATCTCTTATGTTTTGTAATATTCATTCTGGAATACTTTGGTTAATTTGTTTCCACTGATAAGCATCCTCAAATTCCACAAAACATTTTGTTGAGTAAGTATTATTTTTTGAAGTAGTTACTTTAAAACTTAGAATAGTGCCAGTCATGTTAGAAAAGATAAAAAATGTGTAACACATGGTTAACAGATGTAATTACTTAGCCAATGTGAACTTCACAGAAGTGTCATGTGTTAATTATTGTTTTTTTATATGTAAAATTTTAAATCTATCTTTGGGGTTTCAAATTAACACTGGCAAATATCTGGTTGATGTTGCTATTGTGCTAGTAAAACTTTGAAAGCAATAGAAATAAGTCACTAGTTTGAATTTCTGGAAAGATGTGCAGATTGTTCTTGTTGGGTGTCCGTAAACCTGTCATACATACTCCTTAGTTATTTATATTCTGAGTATAGGAGGCTATTATATTTGTGATGAAGAACATGATTTCATGTGTTTAGTGTTGTGGTGGGTCTCAAATTGCCATTTGAGCCACATGGTATATCCAGTCTAAGTATCAGAAAATGAAGAAACTGAAACTTCAAGTTGTATGATTCATTGCCAAAATAATTAGTATATGGGCCAGCTTTACAAGAAGTTAGGGTTAAAAATACTGGGTTGCTCATTGGAGGTAATAATAAAAATTCCTGTTGATTTGTCCATGATTATCATAAATGTTACACATATTGACTTGTAATGTTTTGCATTTAAATTAACTTTTCAGATAAAAATGCTTGTTATAGGGTAGTCAGTGTTATTGAACCAGGTGCTCATGGTCTAGATACACTAGTTTTTCACTTAGCTTAATTTTTTTAACTTAATTAAAATAAGAGTTTTGATATATCAAACTATTTAAAAACATAACACAGATTTATATATGTCAATTATTAAATAGCATATATTCATATTAATGTTTACTGCATTACAGTTAATTTTACAGAAGATGTGTGCTCTAGTGGGGGGAATAACAAGTGTTAGTAAATCACATTTCCTGAGATGAAATAAAGTAATGAATGAAACATTGCTTGAATGTGTTGTTTAACTTAAGGAATCTCGTGGTAAAATAGAATGATATGCAACAAGCTCCTGCAAAATGTCTTGATGAAATATTATAGTACATTTTATATAAATGTTGTACTTGTAGCCTAACTTTATTTAATCCTTGTATTATTTACAGTTGTTCTGAAATATGTTTGGAGTATCCATGGATAAGCAGTAGAACCCAGTTGCTAGCCACTGTTTATTTAAAAGTTTATTGTAAAAGCACAGTACCATTAGCATGATGTGACCTTAGTTTTAATCTGTTTTGTGTTTTACAGAGTTGAAGAAGTCCCTCTATGCTATATTTTCACAGTTTGGACAAATACTGAGTATTGTGGCTATGAAAACACTCAAAATGCGTGGACAGGCATTTGTCATTTTTAAGGATATCAGTAGTGCAACCAATGCTCTGAGGTCAATGCACGGATTTCCCTTTTATGACAAACCGATGGTGAGAAACAGTGAATCTTAGTTTTATATTGTGGTAATGCTTAAATATAGTGCTTAACACTATGTTTTGTATACAAATTGTTTTTATTTTCTGTAATACCATGTACCTTGTCCATTACAGACAAAATTTGTTTCCAATCTGGGAAAAGTTTAAGTTGCACAGAAAGTAAGTAAAGAAAGTGGAGTTACAAACTGATTTCATCTATTTTTCTTTCACATCAGATTATGCTCTTTAAATACTTTTTAATTTTATACTCGGGAACCCAAAAATTTGTGTCAGCTTTATGATGTACAAAACAACGTAGCAGGTTTATATAGGTAGAGAACATGTTTAGGTACTTACATGTTGACGCTACAGTTAATACAGTTACGACAGAAAGTGTTCGTATCCCTGTGTCGTGAGTAGTTCTTTACTCATAACTTAAAAAGTATCACAATTAGGATAATGAAAGTAAAGTATATTATACATGTTATACTAACACACATCTACATATGTGTAGATTTTTATGTAAATTGAACAACAAATAAACTGTTTATAAACAAATAACCAAACATAGGAAAAGCAGAAATTGTTCGTGCATCTACTTTAATGGTCAGTTGTGTAGCCTTTCAGGTGAATTACTTGGCGCAGTCTCTCCTCATAGCCCTCCATAATCATTTGACAGTACTCGACTGGTATTTTCTTCCATTCTTCTTTGCAAGTTTTTTGGATGATGCTGATGAACCCTGGTCTTCAACATGTACCAAACGTTTTCAGTTGGGTTGAGATCAGGTGGCTGAGATGGCCACTCCAGAATGCTTATATGGTTCCTCTACAACCTGGATTGCACATATTTCGATGTGTGCTTAGGGTCATTGTCATGCTGGAAGATCCAACGACGCTCAAGCCACAAGTTTCGAGCATCATTCTTGATGCCTAATATATCAACATACTCTTCTTTTTTCATGATTCTCTTGACGCGGTGAAGCTGCCTACACCAGAAGAGCTGAAGGAACCCCGTAGCATGATCAAACCATCTCCGTGTTTAACTGTAGAGACAGTGTTCATTGGAAGATTTTGTTCCCCCTTCTTACGGAAAATATAGCAAACATCATTGTGGCCGAAAAGCTCGCTTTTAGTCTTGTCTGACCAAAGAATACTCTTCCAATAGGTAAAGGATTTATCTACATGCTTTCTTGCATACCTCAATTGTGCTTCTAAATGAACAGGCTTTAAGTATGGAGTTCTACAAGGACGGCATGCTTTGAACTCAAAAGAGCATAATATGTTCGTAACTGTGGAGGTGCTTACTTCAACCCCAGTTTCCCTTACCAGTTTTTGTATGTCATTACGTGTTAAATGAGAGTTCCTACTAACTTCTGAGAACCTTCCTCTTGGTTCTCTCTGAAATTTTGGTGGGATGTCCAGAATGAGGGAGGTTAGCAGTTGATCCTGTAAGGTTAAACTTGGTAATTATGCTTTGAACAGTAGATTTTGGCATATTAAGTTGTGCAGCAATACCAGAAAGAGACACATGAGACTTGTATTTTACAATAATTTGCTGCCCTAACCAGCAACATAAAACTTTAAAGGATAGAAAATGTAAAATAAAATGAGTATTACTGTTCTGTTCGCTTTATGATTGGTCACAAGTTCCAAAGTGCTTCTTCTAACCTTTTAACATCTACTTCGTTCGTTTATTTTACTGTTAGTGGTGTTCGAAGAAGAAACCTACTGATAAGTCCATGAATCACTGCACTTGTAATTAGACTGTTTACATTGCACCATAATAACACACAATATAGTTACAAGAAATTTCCCAGAGAATTTATCCTAACCATAGCAACAAGAACACAGTGGGAGAAGATTTAGTGGCGTGTTTGTGATGGGACAGTGGTTGTAATGAGATTTGCCTGAAGTTATTAAATTGTGATAAAATATCTATGATATAGCTCTGTATAAAGTTTAGATCAATCCACTAAACTTGGGAGGTATATTGAAATTGGTCTTCCTTCTGGGGCAGTTAAAAGTTAGCCGTACAAAGGGTGTAAGTGCTTGTGTATATATTGCTATTTACTCAATTTTAGATTTTTATCTTTCTTAAAATATAACACACAAACAATATATGCACACACATGATAAGATCATTTGGCTTCACCAAATGAAGGAAGGAAATTTTTTATTAGAAAGATGCATTTTAGTAAATCATGAAATTACTACACGGGTATAGATAAAACCGCTGTAATTTATTTAGTTTTCTAAGTTATATATGGGTTTAAATAAATCTCATTTCTGTTCAGAGCAACAACTTAATAAACATTCTTAAAATTTCCAGTCATACATGTTTCCCCTTCAAGCCAGTTACAAATGACTCTCAACTTTATGTAGTTTGGAATGTACTCCTTAAGTTGTTTTAAACAAGTATTTAAGATAATTAAGCATTAGTAGATATAAGATTTCAAAAGGACAAAGTTGTGGGCAGACAACCATCCAAGGTTTGTAAAATATATTGGTATCTCAGCAAATCAAGATGAGAGGTTCTTGTTTTGTATTCTAGCTTGTAAAAGTCTGAAGTTTGAGTTTCTAATTCATTAACTACTGTCTGGTAACTGTAATAAGATACACTGAACAATAGGATATGATATTCCTTATGGCACACATTGTCTGGTAACTGTAATAAGATACACTGAACAATAGGATATGACATTCCTTATGGCACACATTGTCTGGTAACTGTAATAAGATACACTGAACAATAGGATATGATATTCCTTATGGCACACAAGAAGGTATAATTGTTGTTTTTAAATACTTTCAAATTAATAAGTTAAAACATATATTAAAATTTAAATTATAAACTTATGATGACAAGAAACCCACTCGAAGTAAAAAGGGTGGCTGGTATGGATATTAACATTTACTAACCTAAAGATGGACTAAGAAGGTAGAAACGTTGTTCTCTGCTTTATTAGTAAGTGTTAATACCTATACCAGCCATCCTGAGATACATAAATTATAAACTATTGTACTACAAGCAAAATTACCCATCGTTTGGGATGAGAAAGTTTTGATCTTTCAGTTTAAATTATTTCATGGACTTCAGAAATGTTGTTACATTCATGGTTTCAGTCATGTTAAGAGGTGCTATATGATAACAAATGGTAAATTACATTTGTATTCTTTGATTGTGTTACACTCATGGTTTCAGTCATGTTAAGAGGTGCTATACAATAACAAATGGTAAATTACATTTGTATTCTTTGATTGTGTTACACTCATGGTTTCAGTCATGTTAAGAGGTGCTATACAATAACAAATGGTAAATTACATTTGTATTCTTTGATTGTGTTACACTCATGGTTTCAGTCATGTTAAGAGGTGCTATACGATAACAAATGGTAAATTACATTTGTATTCTTTGATTGTGTTACACTCATGGTTTCAGTCATGTTAAGAGGTGCTATACAATAACAAATGGTAAATTACATTTGTATTCTTTGATTGTGTTACACTCATGGTTTCAGTCATGTTAGGAGGTGCTATACGATAACAAATGGTAAATTACATTTGTATTCTTTGATTGTGTTACACTCATGGTTTCAGTCATGTTAAGAGGTGCTATAGAATAACAAATGGTAAATTACATTTGTATTCTTTGATTGTGTTACACTCATGGTTTCAGTCATGTTAAGAGGTGCTCTATGATAACAAATGGTAAATTATATTTGTATTTTTAATATAATTACATTTTAAAATATAAATAGTAATTAATTCCTAACATAGTAGAATATCCTACTTGTAAAATAAAATATGACATGAATATTATTCAAGTCTGTTTTTCCATCATTTCAAAAATGAATGTTGAGCTTTGCCTGTATATTCAACTTTTAAAACACAGTATGGGAAGCAACTGATATATAGTGATGTCAGTTTTATTAATATACAGTAATAACATGTATATTCAACTTTTAAAACACAGTATGGGAAGCAACTGATATATAGTGATGTCAGTTTTATTAATATACAGTAATAACATGTATATTCAACTTTTAAAACACAGTATGGGAAGCAACTGATATATAGTGATGTCAGTTTTATTAATAAACAGTAATAACATGTATATTCAACTTTTAAAACACAGTATGGGAAGCAACTGATATATAGTGATGTCAGTTTTATTAATATACAGTAATAACATGTATATTCAACTTTTAAAACACAGTATGGGAAGCAACTGATATATAGTGATGTCAGTTTTATTAATATACAGTAATAACATGTATATTCAACTTTTAAAACACAGTATGGGAAGCAACTGATATATAGTGATGTCAGTTTTATTAATATACAGTAATAACATGTATATTCAACTTTTAAAACACAGTATGGGAAGCAACTGATATATAGTGATGTCAGTTTTATTAATATACAGTAATAACATGTATATTCAACTTTTAAAACACAGTATGGGAAGCAACTGATATATAGTGATGTCAGTTTTATTAATATACAGTAATAACATGTATATTCAACTTTTAAAACACAGTATGGGAAGCAACTGATATATAGTGATGTCAGTTTTATTAATATACAGTAATAACATGTATATTCAACTTTTAAAACACAGTTTGGGAAGCAACTGATATATAGTGATGTTAGTTTTATTAATATACAGTAATAACATGTATATTCAACTTTTAAAACACAGTATGGGAAGCAACTGATATATAGTGATGTCAGTTTTATTAATATACAGTAATAACATGTATATTCAACTTTTAAAACACAGTATGGGAAGCAACTGATATATAGTGATGTCAGTTTTATTAATATACAGTAATAACATGTATATTCAACTTTTAAAACACAGTATGGGAAGCAACTGATATATAGTGATGTCAGTTTTATTAATATACAGTAATAACATGTATATTCAACTTTTAAAACACAGTATGGGAAGCAACTGATATATAGTGATGTCAGTTTTATTAATATACAGTAATAACATGTATATTCAACTTTTAAAACACAGTATGGGAAGCAACTGATATATAGTGATGTCAGTTTTATTAATATACAGTAATAACATGTATATTCAACTTTTAAAACACAGTATGGGAAGCAACTGATATATAGTGATGTCAGTTTTATTAATAAACAGTAATAACATGTATATTCAACTTTTAAAACACAGTATGGGAAGCAACTGATATATAGTGATGTCAGTTTTATTAATATACAGTAATAACATGTATATTCAACTTTTAAAACACAGTATGGGAAGCAACTGATATATAGTGATGTCAGTTTTATTAATATACAGTAATAACATGTATATTCAACTTTTAAAACACAGTATGGGAAGCAACTGATATATAGTGATGTCAGTTTTATTAATATACAGTAATAACATGTATATTCAACTTTTAAAACACAGTATGGGAAGCAACTGATATATAGTGATGTCAGTTTTATTAATATACAGTAATAACATGTATATTCAACTTTTAAAACACAGTATGGGAAGCAACTGATATATAGTGATGTCAGTTTTATTAATATACAGTAATAACATGTATATTCAACTTTTAAAACACAGTATGGGAAGCAACTGATATATAGTGATGTCAGTTTTATTAATATACAGTAATAACATGTATATTCAACTTTTAAAACACAGTATGGGAAGCAACTGATATATAGTGATGTCAGTTTTATTAATATACAGTAATAACATGTATATTCAACTTTTAAAACACAGTATGGGAAGCAACTGATATATAGTGATGTCAGTTTTATTAATATACAGTAATAACATGTATATTCAACTTTTAAAACACAGTATGGGAAGCAACTGATATATAGTGATGTCAGTTTTATTAATATACAGTAATAACATGTATATTCAACTTTTAAAACACAGTATGGGAAGCAACTGATATATAGTGATGTCAGTTTTATTAATATACAGTAATAACATGTATATTCAACTTTTAAAACACAGTATGGGAAGCAACTGATATATAGTGATGTCAGTTTTATTAATATACAGTAATAACATGTATATTCAACTTTTAAAACACAGTATGGGAAGCAACTGATATATAGTGATGTCAGTTTTATTAATATACAGTAATAACATGTATATTCAACTTTTAAAACACAGTATGGGAAGCAACTGATATATAGTGATGTCAGTTTTATTAATATACAGTAATAACATGTATATTCAACTTTTAAAACACAGTATGGGAAGCAACTGATATATAGTGATGTCAGTTTTATTAATATACAGTAATAACATGTATATTCAACTTTTAAAACACAGTATGGGAAGCAACTGATATATAGTGATGTCAGTTTTATTAATATACAGTAATAACAAAGTTCTTAAACTCTTCCATGACCGGCCTACATGTTTTATGATAGCTCAATAATACATATGGTAACTCAGATATCACAAGACCAAGTAAAATTTTGTTAAAAATTGCAAGTGTCCTGTACACAATGAATGACAATTATTTTAATTGTCTTTCTTCCAAATATGTTTTTTTATCTGTACTACTTATTTGAACCCAAACTCTGAATAGTTTGAGTACAAAATGGTTTTCATTTTAAGTATAAAATTACTTTTCTTCATCTTATACTTTTCATATTTCATTTGCATAAATACTAGAACCTATGAAATGAATATCAAATTTTTTAAGGTTAATATGTTTTATTTTCTCTACTATGTTACAGTAGGTATCATAAACATACAGTCCAATGAAATGTTTAAAATTATGAAATAGGAAAAACCAAAATGCATGTACATTTTTTGTAGAATATCTTAATATATCTTTGTTTTATTTTTAATTTCACATAGTTAATATTTAATGTTTTATTTTTCTGTCCTTAAACTTATATTACTCATCTCTGCACCAGTCCACAGTGCCATTTGAGCGTAATTACAGTACAGGTGCACCACCTATTTTCTGGCACCCTTGGTTTGAGAGCCTTGCCAGATCACCAAAGGTCACATGACAATAGTACAACAATACACCTCTGACCCCTAATTATACCTCTCCTGTGTCTCTGTAGCACTATGGACTGCTAGAAACTTAAACAATAAATGTAAATTAAATAGTCAGTAAAATACATTGGTACAGTATAAATTATACAGGATTGGTTATTAGTATGGGTATAAATTATACAGGGTTATTAGTACAGTATAAATTATATAGGATTAGTTATTAGTACAGGTATAAATTATACAGGATTAGTTATTAGTACAGGTATAAATTATGCAGGATTGGTTATTAGTACAGGTATAAATTATACAGGATTGGTTATTAGTACAGGTATAAATTATACAGGATTGGTTATTAGTACAGGTATAAATTATACAGGATTGGTTATTAGTACAGTATAAATTATACAGGATTGGTTATTATTGCACTTCCAAAGTGGCAGATTTTAGAATTTTACTAGAATTGTGCCACATTCAAAGTCATCAGAGTTCGCCCAGCGAACTAGTCTCATGGTCACAGGAATTTCAACTGACATAAAGTATGATGTGTAAATGTTTAAACCTTTCAGTTATGTATCTTGAAACATAAATAATACATAATTAACTGACGTATAAAAAATAAAACCCAAATAGAATTTAACTGTCTCTCTAAGTATAATATTTTTAGGTGAGAAAACAAAAACCTAAATGGTCTCACAGATAAAGCAGCCAACAGTACTATAAGCAGTTACATGATGATGAAATCTTAGCATCAATTCCTGAATAACTGTTAGTGGATTATAGTGTAGAATGAGCTATTTTTAATGACTATATACACGTGTATGTAGCAGCTACATGTATGTTAAAGCTCGGGCAAAAGTATAGAAGAGGTAGACCAAATTTATTTGTTTTGATTCCTGTGACATGTAAGTGTCACAGGAGAAATTGACATACATTATACATATGTAATTTCTAGACATACATTTGCAGGACTGGCATTATACTAGTCAAGATAGGAATTGTGAGAGAAAGCTCAGAGCTTGAGTCACATGACAACACAAAATGAAGTTAAAGGATTTTTTTAAACTTTCTTTAAAGAGAATGGAATTTAAATGTAGAAAACAAAACTTTGAACCATATTAATTTCATTCCTACACATTTATAGTAATGTTTAATTAAATTTGAATGTAATTTAATGCTGTGACATGCACCCTTTGACCTGTCTGTTGAGAGAAAGCTAAACAAAAGTTGTTTTGCATAATAACTACTAATTATTTAAATTGCTAGCTATCATTGTTATTAGTTTGGTTATTGTCTCAAAATATAGGATTAATATCATGAAATAAAAACAGATTTGGGTATGTAAGTGTAGAATGGTACATGTGATTGTGTGTTAATGTGTTTGGTATCCTACCATGTTTGTAGTTTAAATAAAAAAAAAGTTGTGATTCTTATATAGAGGATACAGTATGCAAAAACAGATTCGGAAATTATTGCCAAAATGAAAGGAACGTACGTAGAACGACCAAAGAAACCAAAGGAGACTGAGGTAAAGAAGGGTAAGAAGAAGCCATTGAAGGAGCCACCTAAGTCTCAGGCACCTAGTCACCAGCCAGCAGGGGCAGCTACAGGATTCTCAAATCAGAATCAACCAAATATAGCTCCAGCTGGTATGAAATAATGCTAGTTTTTAAGTAGTAAATTCAAGTAAAGGACACAGAACTTAATGTTTATTTTTTTTAAAAAGTGCTGAATTTAAATATTGTAAAAGTATAATTATTTTTATGTTGTTATTAGTTTAAAACTGTAATCAATTATTTGTAAGGTAATGACTGCTTACTAAAATTCTGAATCTTTAACACGATGATCAACAGCTGTGGCACCCGAGACGCAGCCTCCAAACCAGATTCTGTTCCTCACAAACTTACCTGAAGAAACCAATGACATGATGCTTTCTATGTTGTTCAATCAGTAAGTGTTTGCCACCTTTTGTTTTAGATGTTAAAGATGTAAAAACTATGTTCATAATTAATAAGTATACAAGACTATCTCGGTTTGCTAGTGTGTCAGGAAACAGTCTTCCAACATGCTTGAAAAGATTACCAGTTAGAATTTTAGAGATTTAGTAAACTTGTAACTAAATTCAATTTCAAATTGCCTTTTGTTTTCAAATGTTACCATATATTGATTCTATGACATGATTTAAAATCGTGGAGTTATTTATCTTACTAAATGAAGTCAAACCATTTTTCACAACCATGAAAGTGTGAATGATGATAAGATATATCAGCTCAGTGTATCATATAGTGACAAGAGTGGGAACAAAGTTTGTATGTAGGCATTCATGTTTTCCACAAATGTCCTTTGTTGCATTGTCTTTATATTTTTTAGAATTTAAAAACAGCTTGAGGTTTTTGTGATTCAGTAGAAACTGTACCAATTATCAATAAACTTGTAATCTTGAAATGTTTCATGAAACTTCTTCACAATAAACAAACAAAGGTAAGTAATATATACACATTGTGGAGATATTGTTTTAACAAAATTCATGTTGGAAGTTTAGTATTTTTAGAAAAAACATTTAACTTAAGATGGTACATATGACTGTGTTAAAACATTTAACTTAAGATGGTACATGTGACTAAATGTGTATTAGTTCATATTATTTACACTAAATTGTTCACTTTATAGATTCCCAGGTTTTCGAGAGGTCCGTTTGGTTCCTGGAAGACATGACATAGCCTTTGTTGAGTTTGAGAGTGAGATCCAGTCTTCTGCAGCTAAAGAAGCTCTTCAAGGTTTTAAAATAACACCCACTCATGCAATGAAAATTACTTTTGCTAAAAAATGAAGAATTTCCAGGAGTTTTGTCAAATTTTTTTTCATTTTATCATACTGTCATGTCTCCCCTTTGATTTCATCTATGTTTATATCACCATTTTTAACATCCTTTGTATCTTGCTAGTAACATATCATTAATAAAGACACGTCTGTGTATTTCAACGTGTACTTGATTTTTATTTATTTTACAGAAGTCTCTGACACTGTTCTGTAGTTCTTTTGTTTATATTTTTCCACAGTCTCTGACACTGTTCTGTAGTTCTTTTGTGTATGTTTTTCAGAAGTCTCTAACACTGTTCTGTAGTTATTTTGTTTATATTTTTCAGAAGTCTCTAACACTGTTTTGTAGTTCTTTTGTTTATATTTTTCAGAAGTCTCTAACACTGTTCTGTAGTTCTTTTGTTTATATTTTTCAGAAGTCTCTAACACTTCTGTAGTTCTTTTGTTTATTTTTTTCAGAAGTCTCTAACACTGTTCTGTAGTTCTTTTGTTTATGTTTTTCAGAAGTCTCTACCACTGTTCTGTAGTTCTTTTGTTTATATTTTTCAGAAGTCTCTAACACTGTTCTGTAGTTCTTTTGTGTATGTTTTTCAGAAGTCTCTAACACTGTTCTGTAGTTCTTTAGTTTGTTTTTTCAGAAGTCTCTAACACTTCTGTAGTTCTTTAGTTTGTTTTTTCAGAAGTCTCTAACACTGTTCTGTAGTTCTTTAGTTTGTTTTTTCAGAAGTCTCTAACACTGTTCTGTAGTTCTTTTGTTTATGTTTTTCAGAAGTCTCTAACACTGTTCTGTAGTTCTTTTGTTTACATTTTTCAGAAGTCTCTAACACTGTTCTGTAGTTCTTTTGTTTATATTTTTCAGAAGTCTCTAACACTTCTGTAGTTCTTTAGTTTGTTTTTTCAGAAGTCTCTAACACTGTTCTGTAGTTCTTTAGTTTGTTTTTTCAGAAGTCTAACACTGTTCTGTAGTTCTTTTGTTTATGTTTTTCAGAAGTCTCTGACACTGTTCTGTAGTTCTTTTGTTTGTTTTTCAGAAGTCTCTGACACTGTTCTGTAGTTCTTTTGTTTATATTTTTCAGAAGTCTCTAACACTTCTGTAGTTCTTTAGTTTGTTTTTTCAGAAGTCTCTAACACTGTTCTGTAGTTCTTTAGTTTGTTTTTTCAGTTTTTCAGAAGTCTAACACTGTTCTGTAGTTCTTTTGTTTATGTTTTTCAGAAGTCTCTGACACTGTTCTGTAGTTCTTTTGTTTGTTTTTCAGAAGTCTCTGACACTGTTCTGTAGTTCTTTTGTTTATGTTTTTCAGAAGTCTCTAACACTGTTCTGTAGTTCTTTTGTTTATCTTCTCTGCCCACTTTTCTTTTTACCTTTATATTGATTGTCCAACTACTCAAACACACACTGTAAATACTGGAAAGCCAAAACATAAAACTGTAACCTCTAGTCTTCTTGCTTTACTTAAATTTAATATTGTTAAATGGATGTAATATTTGTTACTATTTTTATAGAAAAGTTTGTAATTGTTGTGAAAGGAATAAGTTACTGCCCAATTTGAGAAATGAAACACTTTTATTAAAACTCTAAAAATAAATTGAATGTTATTTTGTTTGAGATGCTTGCAGAATAATTACATTAATATATATATTTTCTTGTACATGAAGTAATGATAATTTTAATTACCTAATGATATAATTTAACGTACCAAATATGTAGGAACAAAACTTACTACAATAATTTAAACATTACAAATTGTGTGGTACCATTTGAGAATTTCCTTTTATGTGTTTGGTGTACAGTGGTATTTAAATACTGGTCTTGGTATAGCTAACAAAACTAAGTACTAGTTTTAGCTAGATTTCTCTTTTATGCAAGTTTCACTTTCAATAATTAATAAATTTTTCACTAGGGGTAAAGATGAGTACGTTTAAAATTACAAAGGACATAAATTACAGCTTGTATATTTATTGATACTGTTTAAAGTGGTGATTGATAATTTTAAGTTTACATTTATTACAAGTTACAACTTTTACAGTAAAAGAATATTTTTAAAGTTGGTACAATGTTTTGATAACTCTTTATCATACCAGCACTGAAATATACTACCTGTTTTTAAAGTATTCTGCCTTAATGTTAAAAGCAATAACTTATTGAATACAAGTATTTTTCAGCATAAGTACATTCAGAATGAAACTGGGCTTGGCATGGCCAGGTGGTTAGGGTGTTTGACTTGTAATCCGAGGTTTGCAGGTTCGAATTCTCGTCACACCAAATGTGTTTGCTCTTTTAGTTACGAGGGTATTGTAATATGATGGGCAATCCCACCATTGGTTGGTAAGAGAGTAGCACAAGAATTGGTGGTGGGTGTTGATGACAAACTACCTTCTAGTCTTACACTGCTAAACTGGACATGCCTATTGCAGATAACCCTTGTGTAGCTTTGTGTGAAATTCAAAAAACAGACAATGAAACTATTCAATTTTGAAATATTCTGAAGGTTGTCAATCTTTTTTCTCTCCCATTTTATAGTTTTCACAAATGTGCAGTCAATGTTTTGTATAATCTTGTTTGGTGACCTTGTATTATTTCAGAAATATCAAAAAAGTAAAAATTGTATGACTGATGGAATTTTTTATTTAACCCTGTGTGCAGTGCAGGGTCAAAGTGCACATCCTATGACCTTTCACAGAATTACATTCAAAAGCTGATTAAACAATTTTATTATCAATAACTATATGAAAACATAGTTTAGAAATTACTTTAATATTATTTCAAAACTTAAAACATTCCTCCTTTTATCCAAGCCATATGGCATGTCTGATCTCCAACTTATCTACTTTCAAAAATACATTCTAGATACTAGCAAACTTCCAATATTCTTGCTTTACTGACAAATGTCAAGTCCACATGACATGTCATTCAGTATTTTGAAACATTCATTCTCTGTGACAGTGTTATTGAATTATTTGTAACTTATAAAAGGAGCTAATTTTTCTTTACAAAATTCTATATACGGTTAATTTGTTCTGGAGTTTGTAAGTAGATGTACAGCCTGAGTTCCATTGTTTACAGTCAACTGTTTCTGCTGTGAGTTAATAAAGTTTTTCAACTGCTTGACACTGTAGGTGATTATGTGCTGTACATGCCAAAGAAAAGCAGTCTGGCTGAACACTGTTGAGAAGTTAGTTCTTGTGTAGTAAAATGTTTTTTGATGATGATAAATTGTGCCCTTTGTTGGAATATGAAATTTTTTTTTAATGGCTGTAACTCCAATACTAAAAATTGTAACACCTCTCTAATCCACCCATTATCCCAAATATGTTCCTACTGACTTGAAGGCTAGTTGTTAAAATAAATCTTATGAAATGTAATGCAAAAAATATAGAGATGTTTTTTTTTATAGGTAGTTCTTTTCTTACAAGACATTTTCATTAAAGAATATAATACATGTAGTAAATATCCAGAAAATTTATTGTTAAACCTATAAAATATCTTTGCAAAGGAACACTACTGTTTAACAACTTCTCTGCTGAAACAAAATGTTTCATTCTCACCAAAAACACAGCTTTGTTGATGGCCCTGTGGTAAGCTTTAGGGTTTATAATGCCAAAAGTTATGTCAATTTGATATAGAGAGTACTTCAAGTAACCCATATTGTATTTACTGAAATTACAAATTGTTAAAGTTTACCTTTTTATCTTGGTTCATTTGAAGAATATGACAGTAGTAGTACAAAACCAAATTTATTTTTAAACCTACTTGCACTTTATTTAGTTGATATATTCAGTCATTTGTTTAACATTTTTAATTGGTTTGTTTGTATGTAATGATTTTGATCATAGGTAAGTGTACAAGACTTTTATATCTGCTTAAAATGAATAAAATATAAAAGTTATGCTTTAGATGAGCACTAAAGATCTAACAATTAGCAGGTTTGAGAGAAGTTAACAGTTGCAAGCCATCCTCAATCAAATATATTTACCAAAGTTTTAAGACTTGTTATACTGACATTTATAATTGAAATAACAACTATAAATACATGATTGATTGTTGTTGTTAAGCACAAAGCTACACGATGGACTATATGAGCTCTGCCTACCCTGGGTGTCAAAACCTGGTTGCAAGTGTTGTAAGTCCTCAGAACGTATTTCTGTGCCACAAAGGGATACAAACACATTGACTTACAACATTTATAAATGTCAAAACATAATTGAAACATAATTAAGAAAGATATGAATAAATAAAGGTTTAAAACCTATACAATGCAAATGTCAATAATAGACAAGGAATTGGTTACCAACTCGGGTGTCAGATCCTCTGAGGAAATATATTACCCCACATTTGACATCAGAAACAAGAGTTGGGCATTAGCTGAGAGCCAGCAATGAAAAAGATTTAACCTGGTCTAATGATTTAATGAAAGATAAAAGAAAATCTAGACCATTTCTTAAAGTATTTCAGGCAGGTAACTGGCCAGACCTACTAAAATTAAGGACGTGGTTAAATGCTTGATCCTCGGCTTGGATGATCCAGTACTAAATTTTACTGAACATCTGGGCAAGATGCATGAAGAGGTGCGAGTCACTGTTATGCCTGACACCACCAATTCGACAAAGTAGAGAATTGGGTCATGTGTAAGGCTGGGATGAGGACCAAGTCTGAGTATCTAGTCACTTACACAAACTTACTTTTATTTATGTGGTAAGCAGGTGAATAATACATTTTTCTGGACAAGATCATCCAGAGACCATCAAGTGAAGCAATAAGGCATTACTTCAGTGTAAAGGACATCCTCACCTTGGCAGAGGAAGTGTCTCTTGTGACCTGGTATAAAGTAGTAACTTTGAGACAGTTGTTATAGAAGATTAAGGTTGAAACAACATCTGTAGTGGCTACACCTCAAAAAGGCAACTGAAACCACAATGAGATATAGTTGGTCAGAAATGCACACACTGGCACGGTGATGCAACCACTGTTTTCCAAAGACTGGGCAAGGCTATTCAGGTCCACTCATGTGGCACAAGAAGCAGCCAATGTCATTGATGCCTCATTATTAAAGCCTTGAGTAGGTAATTTACAACAATATATGGATAAGTGTTTTCTATTTATTAGAGTTTGGAGTTGACAATATCTCTACAAAGATTAGTTCTGTTTCTGTAAAACTGTAGTAAAACTAGGCATAAACTCATCATATTAGGTAAAAGAACTAATTAAATTAAATTGGCCATTATTACTTGAAGAACAAGGAAGAGATTATTAAAGGATCCTAAGTCTGTGCTAAACTCCTCGAGTGTATAATAATAATAGAAGTAATGGTGTTAAAATCATGCTATTTAAATTAGGTGCTTCATGCTAAAAAATAAATAACCTGAGGTCCAACTCCATCATGCCATTTTGGCCTTGAATTCCTGTAGATAGGTAGCCTTGTGATGCCCCTATGATCAATCAGCTGGTCCTGTTTGGCTAGGACCAACTGAGTACCAGTGTTGAATATCCTCAACGGGTACTGAGGACATTGTGTGTGATGCTTATGAAATCTTGGCACTGTAGTGGGGCTCCAAGATAGGTTGGATCAGTAGTTACTGAATCTTTCCCTTTCATTATAGTTGTTTGTGCGATTGGCTTTACAATATAATGAAGGCTAATGGAAGAGTATTAGAGAATAACCCAGTTCATTTCTTTCTAGAAAACCTGCCTGTTCCAAAGTCTACAGCAAGACCATCCTTCTATATTTTTAACTTAATAAGTGCAAACAAATTTAGATGCTAACACACGTGAGTAAAATCCTTTGTTGTCATCCAGATCTTGCACTATGCAAAGTCTGAAGTACATTCCACTTAAAAGCTCTGAGGATTACTAGCTGTACCATAGTTTGAGAACTATGTTTTTGTAGTTCATAACAATTGTAAAACACACCTTTTTAATTCCATAGTTACTTGTGCAACTTATACAAGAAACACAACTTACATACTACATTTATCAATCTGTACTAATTACACTTTGCCTTGTTCCATGGCAAATGGTGCTCAAGCTAGATTCATGTCTTTCAGTTGCTCCAACAATAACTCCTGGGGTAATATTCGTAGGATCCCTCCACCATTTATATCATTATTATTGGACGTCACTACTTCAGAATCAAGCTGTTCAATGAAAAAACAAGTTCTATAGATGTATTTTCTCTCTATCTAGTGAGGCAACTCATCTGTGATTTCATGTTATGGGCCTTGTCAATAATGTACAATAAAGTTGTACTCCTACAACGTTGTGCTTCAGTATGCAATCATCATTTCCAGATTTTTAGTACACAAACCATTTAACAGGTGATACATATGAACGGTAAACTTCATGTAACATACAGTTGATACTGATAATGTTTGACAAACATTTCAACTGCAAGTAGTTATTTTTTTTCATACACTATCTTAATTCAGGAGCTATTAGCATATAAATAATGTAAAGAACTACATGTTCCTCTCGATCTTACACTTCTGACAATATTATTTAAATTTCACTATCACTGACATCAAAAGTGTACAATTTTTTACTCAAGTATGTCAACAATAGAGGCTTTACTAAAAGCACACTTTATTAATTGATGTACACTTTCACAGTCTTTATTGGAACGAAAATGCATTATGACAATATTGTACAAATCTTTTCTACTATGACGAGAAACCTGAGAAATTGCATGTTTTTCAGTTAGCTTGTATATGGGTCCAACTTCTGACCACTGTGAACATTTCAAGATACGTTCTTTCCCACACTGTGAACATCTATGCTCACTGCCTTATAACTGCAGAACCTCACCCAGGTTTTCAGCAGCACACTGAAATGTGCTATCAATTCAAAACATTAATTAGACATCAGTCATTTAAAAACAGCAGGCATATTATACACGTTGAATGACATCACCCATAACTGGTACAAACTACTTCAAATGCTGAAAGCAGACTTAAGCCTGTTAATATTATCCAGATAACTGCCAATTTTAATGGGCATTAGGTCTAAAATACTGAAAAAAAGAGCACATTCCTACACATCTGGATATTCCTCTTTCCAGGAATGGTAAGGCATCAGTATGGATCACTGCATTCATTGTAAAATTTACACAGAATTTTTGCGTATCTTCTTCTTCCTGATAATTACTATTACTACTCTTTGAATGCTGTATGATTTCACATTCAACATCAATTGCACTTCAACGCTAAATGCACTTCTAGTGCTCCAGTGAAGCCTACATGGAATTATTTGTATCTATGTGGCAGTGATTTATTGTTGTCTGAGCCAAATGGCATATTCGAGCAAATGCAGCCTACTTTCTGGACAAGTTGAACTAGTTTAGTCACCACAATCTGAGGTAATAGCAGACTATGTTATATCATGGAACATCACTTCTACTAGTTTGAATCCCTCCTCATGCAACCTACTTCCTGGACAAGTAGAAGTGTGTTTAATGCACTAGTTTAGTCACCACAATGTAAGGTAATAGCAGACTTTGTTATATCATGGAACATCACTTCTACTAGTTTGGATCCTCTTCATGCAGTCTGGTCTGGATAGCATCGAAAACTTTTTATACATAAATGCAGTTTACTTGTTGCACAGACAAAACTGGCTTTGCAACAGTAGATCTAGTGTCAAAATCTTTATGTCTGAATCACGATCAGACACAACTACCTTCGACCAGTGACCAGTGGGTGACAACGCCAAGACCTAGTTGAAAATATGTTTTCCCCTTTCGCATATAGTCAGCCACAATATGATAAAACTGTGATTTTGGAAAAAAATCCATGAACGAGATAAAGACCTAATCCTTTCTTTGTTTCGCTACTATCTCTACACTACTCTAGTTTTGCCGCGTTTGGAAAAGCAAATAAAAGAAATAAGATGGGCCTCTGATAGGTATGGAATGATAAATTATTTATTAATTAGCTGGAGTGGTGGGTGTTCTCAGAGGGCCTGATACATCACAGGTCAGCTACTTTTCTGTTAGGTCCTTTATTAACCAGGAATTACAACTCACTACTGTGTACTGTATTGGTGCATACCAAGCACCAACTAACCATATACGAGATGAACTAACCACCAAATTTTTTAACGAAAACTGACTTTTGCATCTTCTTAAGTCAAGGCCAAACATAACCTGGGTTTTGTTGTTTTCGCTATAATAGTAGTAGCCATAACTTAACTACAGTCCTCCTGAATCTGCTAATTAGTCATTTAGAACTGTACATTTCTCCTGTCTTGTTGTAGAAAAAGATATGAGCAGTTTCATCTACAGTAACCTACTAGCCCTAAAGCATTGCAGATGGTTTCGTCCTTCACCTCAGAGTACTGTTTGAGTGAAGTTTGTTTGTTTGTTTTGGAATTTCGCACAAAGCTACACGAGGGCTATCTGCGCTAGCCATCCCTGACTTAGCAGTGTAAGACTAGAGTGAAGGCAGCTAGTCATCACCACTCACCGCCAACTCTTGGGCTACTCTTTACTAATGAATACTGGGATTGACTGTAACATTATACGCCTCCACGGCTGAAAGGGCGAGCATGTTTGGTGCGACGGGGATTAGAACTCGCGACCCTCAGATTACCAGTATCCCAAGAGTTGGCGGTGAGTGTTTTGATAAGTTGATTTCTTCTAGTCAATCATTTAAGAAAAAGCAAAAATACAATGCCAGAAATGGGGTTGCGGATACCTATGCCAGACATAGCACAGGGAACCTGTTGTGTAGTTTTGTGCTTAACTTCAAATTAATAAACAAATAAGTCCAAATATAAGAATGGGAACGGTTAGAGCAGGTAACGTTTGTGTAGCTTTGCCCGAATATGCAGTACAAATAAACAGTTTTGTTTTTTAAACAATGCCACGTAATGGACTATCTTCACTCTGTCAAATGCAATGAATCGCGCCCTGGATTTTAGCATTATAAGTCAGTAAACTTATTACTGACCTGCCGCAAAAAACAAACAAACAAACCAGTATTGGCATATGATACAAATTATTAGCAATGTTATTTATGTATTCAGTATAAAAATGTAAAATATTTAAAAGCTTAGAAACTCCTATGTGACATATAATTAAAAAGAAAACAATTATTATTTTTTTTTTTTTACGATTAATAATATTCTAAAGCTTAATTTCACCTCTAAGGGCTCAACGGTAGGCTTGAGATCTTGTAACGTTAAAATTCAGTATTAGACCTCTACAATGGACCTAGCGGATATTGCAATTTGTTTATTTTTGCACATGACAATATATACTAAAGTTATATAATTTGTTACAGTACTCATCTGCTTTAAATTATATTTAGTACTCGTAGTTGGTGTGACCGAGATTAACCGGGGGTGCTCAGCTGAGCATCATGGAGGGTATCTCGCTGGAAGAGAAGTGTGGTGTAAAGATTTTCAATTTGTTTTTGTAGATGTAATACGTAGATATTACTCTTCAAGTTTGATTTCAAAAATTTCTATAGTAATGGCGAATTCTGAAGAAGAAGTTGTGCAAGTCGACGGACCGGCTTTTCCCATGCTATTTGAAGATGATGACGAAATGGAAACTTTGGCCATAGATTCCTGGTTGAATGACGATGATGGACCACTGGTTTTTCATCGAGTGAATTCTAAAGAAATAATTTATCAGGCCAGAAAAAAGAAAGCTAAAATGATAGGAAAATATGTAATGGGAGATGTTTTAGGTGAAGGGTCTTATGGAAAAGTAAAAGAAATGTTGGACTCGGAAACACTTTGTCGCCGAGCAGTTAAAATTTTGAAAAAACGAAAACTTCGAAAAATTCCTAATGGCGAGCAAAATGTTCAGAGGTAAGTAAGAATTAGACAACAGGCTATCACTTTTACATGTATTTATATTACGATCTAACATTTATAAGAATCTTGTGATTGGACATTATCATATGCTCTGTTTCAAACTCTTACCAAATCTTCTTCATGCTTAGACAAATCTTGTGTACAATAAGATAGTAAGATAAATACTGAATAGTTTACTATTTATTATAATAACTGGAGAGTGCTTAATTCAGTTTTCACTGTTCTTAACTGTACTAAGATATATCTGTCATGTATGACTTATTTTGTCTATTATGTTTTTAGTTTTACGGTTAATGTGATTTTGTATGTTGTATAATAATTGATTATCTCATGTTTGAAAAAAATATTTTTGTGTGTATTAATTACCAGTACTATAACAGAGCATTCTGTAAATTTTCACAAAAACTTAGAAAATGTTTTAGTAATGAACTTAAAGTGATCTGTCATAATATTGTGAACAAGTACTATTGTGAAATATGTTCATCAGTCTAGTTGTTATGCTGAGGTAAGAAAGTGCATACAAAGTACTATAGAATTATGATTTTTTTTATAAATTACATTGAGTTTGAACCTGTTTTACAATATGTCTGACAAAAATTTAAGAATATAGTGAAATAATTTTCCAAGTGTGTTATTTTTTTCTGTAGGGGTAAATAAATTGCAAAACCTCATGATGAACAGTACTGTTATGACAAGAAAATTAGTAGACATAATTTTATTTTGAGAATAAAAATACATATTGTGAATAACAGCATGATTTTTGTTGGTATTAAGTTTTGTCTGCTTATATTCTTGTCATATCTATCTGTATGTATGCATTTCTGAAGAGGTAACAAAACTAAAAAATCACTGTTTTACTGGCCAGTGGTGAAGTTGTTTTTTGAAATGCTGTTCCATTTCTGATTTTTATGTGAATGTTACCCCCTATATTTTAGTTGACAGGTGGAGCACATATTAACATGGTAAATTCGTCCAAACAGCTTCCTGTTATTTATTTATATACACACATAAATAAGGTTGTCCTGTATCTTAAAATAATTAAAACAAGGTAAACACCCTCTTACTACTGAAAAACTTTTCTAGCAAGTATATTATTTATAAGAAATGTAATATAGAACCAATGTAGTGTTTATTTAAACCTTGATGAGAACAGATGTTTTTATTAAAAATGCAGAACAAAAAACACATTTTGAACACCAGACTGTGGGGAGAATATAACCCAATTTATTTTGGAGAGACTCATTCCTGGGGGAAAAATAAAACACACATGAATTATAGTACAAGAAGCTAATAGAAATTATATATATGTAAAAATGGCTATTTTGGGTTGAGAAAATATTTTACATATATATTTTTCTACAAGTGGGCTTTCTCGACATCACTGATAATAGAAATTATATTTAACTCATAGTTCTGTTTAATTAAAGTGATTTTAAACTGTTACTCTAAAAAAACTAAAGTTATTGTGTTGCACATGAAAATTTAAATAACATTTTAGGACTTTGGTTCAGTTGTATTAAACAACATTTTCAAAATAAGTTTGATTACATCAATTATTAATGGTGAAAAGAAACACGATTTTAATAAATTGAAGAAGTGAATTATACTTCTAGTGTACATCATTCTCACTACATTGTTAAATAGCTGGTACATGTGTGTTTTTAAAACAAATTGGTATAGTCAGATATAGTTTATAGCCTTTGTAAACTTGACATTAAAGACTGCTTTGCATGAATAATAAATGCATATAATGCTATCAGTAATCTCTCCTTCAGGTATATAATAAGCATAAGATGTGTAGGTAGTAGTTTTGAGTATTACTGTATTCAGGGCTTTAGAAATGTTTTATTACTTCGGTAATGTACTGATGTTCTTTGATATGGCTAATTTTACTCTGGGTCAGTACACCCATGTGTATAATGTTTGTTTTGTCTTTCAGTAAGCTTTTAATAATACTCGCATGTTTTCATGTGACATTGCTGGGTTTTTGCTTGTAACAACTTTATACTAGTGGGGACTCTCTCTTATTGCAGCTGGTTTGATACTTCAATCACTTCTTGATTTTGTACAGGACATACCTGTTTTTACTTTTA
The DNA here is from genome assembly GCF_004210375.1 of Tachypleus tridentatus. Taxonomy (NCBI): domain Eukaryota; kingdom Metazoa; phylum Arthropoda; class Merostomata; order Xiphosura; family Limulidae; genus Tachypleus; species Tachypleus tridentatus. The sequence goes on from NC_134828.1 coordinate 6,333,829, forward strand.
CCCCTTTTTTCTTTACTTGTAGTGGAGCTTAAGAGTTCTTGTCACTCACCAGTTTCTAGATGCTGGGATGAAGGACCAGGAGGATGCCATTCTAGATGCTGGGATGATGGACCAGGAAGATGCCACCTGAGTGTGATTAATTCCATTCATTAGAAAGTAGAGTGACCATGTTCTGTATGTGTATTACAATTCACTCTTTGGTCAGCTTTCTCCCATTCCACCACTGCTCAAATTTCAAGTTCCCAGGTGGTTTGGTGTGGTGTTGGTGCAGGACCAGCCAACACATGGCCTCACTCAGTTGAAGGGTTGATTTCACTTTCTTGTTCTACCTCATTGAGCTTGAGGCAGAGATGACGGGAACCTTCCTCTTATGTGGAAGCCAAATTCCCACTGCCACCTGGGTTTGGATTAGAGTTTGAGCCATCATGTATGGTTGATGCACACTTTCCATGCTGCATGTATAGCACTTCTAAAAACCTGTTACTTGTTTTGGACTGCACTTTTATTATCCACTTGATCTTGTAACACTTTCTTTCTGGGTGTAGAGTGCACCTTGGTACAGATGAGGTGTGGTCTCCCATGAATGTTGCTTATATGACAGCCTAAACCTTGAAACAGTATTCCATGGGTTCTCTTTGGGCAATTCTTGTAGGAGCTAACCTAGATTAAGTTTGGTATCAGTTTCTTTATGATTTCAACATGGGGTTCTAGCTAAGTTTGAGAAGAGGTCATGTATTATATCAGAAGTTAACATTTTCCAACATTGAAGATGTATTTTCAATAGATCACCTTCATTAATACATCCCACTTTATCTTTCCACTTTTGGAAAACCTTACTATCTTGCTTAGCCTGGAAGTGATGTTTGAACAATCGTTATAGAGGGAGCTAGATGTGCTATGTCACGTTCCTTTTGATTGAAAGTTGTTGTTTGCTCATTGGCATGCACTAATGCAGCAGTAACTTATGAAAACACATAAGATGAGGGAGCCCTGAAGCTCATTGGCATGCACTAATGCAGCAGTAACTTGTGAAAACACACAAGATGAGGGAGCCCTGAAGCTCATTGGCATGCAAAAAAGTTTCCATTTATAAGGCAGCACTGAACTGGGAAAAGCTAGATGTGAGGAGAATTGGTTATTTATGGAAAATAGTGTTGGAAAATTTTAACTTTAGAGGTTTGTTAATTAAAGACCAAACAGAGAATGTAATAAATGTTGGCTTTTCTGTTGAATTTTTAACTTTGTTCATTATATGCATAAATGCCACATGTAGCATTGTGGTTAGTTTTTCATTTAAATTTATTGAAACATTTCTAATGAAAGATTTTCAAGAAATAAATTTTAGTTTGATTCAGAAGGCTTATGATTGGTCAAGTATAATGTATTAATGTTGATAAAATTGAGTAGGTTCCACAACCTAGGAAGGACTTGAATTTCAAGCAAGATATTCCTTGTTTATTGAGAAAAACTAAAATCTTAAGTGACTAAAAATCCAACAAAAGTAGTGGAGTCTATCTACAGAGGCTTTAAGATAAAGGATAAAAATATTTTTCACTTCTGTAAGATTGGCTACAGTAAGTGTTGAATGTTAAGTACTTAGCCTCCTTGTTTTACAGTAATTTGTCTTTTTGTAAAAAGAAATGTATTTGTTAAGAGCAATCTGAACAAACAATTTCTTTTTGCTTTTACAGTACAGTAAAAGAGACAATTTTACAGTTGTTTAAAACAGTATTAAGTTTAAGCTTTAGAAACATGAACAAAAATGTTGACATTGAGCAGAACCGTTTCTGATTCTGATTGTTTGGATTTTATAAAAGTTTTTATTATTAGAACCTTGTTTCTGTATCTCTGGCCTAAGTTTAAGTAAGAGAAAAAGAAAACCCCATCTGTCATGACAGACAGGTTTATAAATTTATCTCTTTTGTTGTTTTTAAATTATAAGTGTTCTTGAGGAATTAATGAGAAGTCTGTTGTGTTTTTATTATGAACAAATTCTACAGTCAAATGATTTCCTTTGTTGTAATGAAAACCTCATGTCTGTCTATGTTAATTTGACCATAGATATCTTAGCACTTATGTTCCTGTAATTTCTATATTTACCTCTGTTTTCTATATTTAATGATAGCACAAAAGGTTTCTACTTTTGTAGGTAAACTACTTAACTTATGAATTAATTAGAAATTTACTTTCTAAAAACAACACATCACTTTAATGTTTATTATGATTTGCTGGAAGAACATTTATAGTATGACACTATTATATTGATCAGAGTTTCATTGTTATCTTTATAATTTTTAATTATTGGTTAAATAGAGTGATTAAAGTTTCTCAACTGTTTATTGTAGAGAAGTTAAACGTAACAGAATGTTGGATAATGAAGAGCATAATATTCTTGAGAATAAAAATATAATTAGGTAACTGAAGGTATTTCTGTATTTAACATGGCCTAATTAAAGTTAAATACTGTTACAATTGTGTCAGTAAACATAGTGACAAAAGAACTGTCAAATGTGTACAAAAAACATTTGAGCATTTTTATTAAACATACTGTTAAGCTATCCAGTGACACAATGTACATACAGTGCCATACTGTCAAGCTATCCAGTGACACAATGTACATACAGTGCCATACTGTCAAGCTATCCAGTGACACAATGTACATACAGTGCCATACTGTTAAGCTATCAAGTGACACAATGTACATACAGTGCCATACTGTTAAGCTATCAAGTGACACAATGTACATACAGTGCATTATAGAAAGAACAAAATAGATGTTTTGTATTACATAGGATTAATTGCAATACAAATTTAAAACGAGTTCAAAATTTCCCTGAATTAGATTATTTTGAAATGTTACATACCTTTATTGTTTAACTGAACAAACCCTGTCACACTCTCTAATTTCAAGGGATCAAATAGTATATTAATGTTGTATATCTATCATTATTTGATAGTTAAGTGTCTACAATTAAATAACATGCATGTTGATTTGCATAACTGCTCAATGAACTGAGTTAATGTACAAAAGAAAAATCCAGCACTTAAATATTTATCAAGTTCACATTAGTTTACTACATCCATCACACTTTGAAAACAACCAGTCTTAACTGAAAATGACCCTTATCTTGTTAAATATATATTTGTCTTCTAATTCTGAGATTTTCACCAGAGCCTTATCATTCTTTAAACTTGTCAATTGTTTTTAGCAAACTTCAAATTCATGTGAGAAAATAAGTTACACATATTAAAATATAAAATTATATGAAAGGTGATATAATAAAACCTACGTGATCCTAGGCCTACTGGAAATGAGAGAATGTAACTTATAAGTCTACTAAACTGAGTAATCATAAATAAAATCAAATTTAAAAATAAAACTTGATTTAACAAAAATAAAACAAGCTTTGTCACCATCAAGTATAAATCCAACTTTGTTTTAAACTATATCTTCATGTGAAGCCAACATCACAACTAACAAAATGCTGAAATAGGTGAACTTAGCAAAACAAATTTATCCATTTTAATTCAGTTCTCATTAATTTAATATTTCATAAAAATGTTTCAGTATTAATCTGATATTAACAAAATGTATTTTTATACTGAGTGTTTAAAAATGAAGATCTACCAATTTTGACAAGTTTTTATTATTTTTTATCAAAACTTGACATGAAGACTGAAATAGATATTAGTATTATTCATGTTATTAAATTAAAAACTGAGGGGTTATGTCTGTAATTATTCAGGTTTTTATTTAATTATTTGTTTTGCCCATTTTATCAATAAAATTATACCACTGTTGTTTTCTACCCAAGTATGCATACTAGAAACAATCTGTTCTGTTGTTAAATATGTTATTTCTCTTGCAGCATCATTAATTAAAAGAAACGTGAACCTGTTGAACATGTTTTATGGATTCATTTTGTTTTCTTTTTGTACAATGGAAAGAAAATAGATATTACCATTAGAAATGTAGGCCTAAGTTTCTGTGTATACTAAATGGTAAACAAACAACATTATTATTGAGTCTGTGGCTATGTAAGAATATTTTAAAGTATTTTAATTTTCAAAACAGTTTTCCACATCTAGACTGATGACAACCCACATTATTACATTCAGCTATGATGCAGTCCCCCCCTGTTTAAATCAAAAGTTAGAAAAGAAAAATTATTAAACTGTGTGTGTAACATTTGTCTGTTATTCATAAAAATGAATATTTTTTGGTTCTTATTATTGTAGAGAAATCCAACTGTTGAGAAGATTGAATCATAAAAATGTGATTAAACTAGTGGATGTTTTGTATAACGAAGAGAAACAGAAAATGTACATGATAATGGAGTACTGTGTATCAGTTCTACAGGAACTGTTGGAAAGCTGTCCAGAAAAGAAGTTCCCTATTTGGCAAGCTCACGGGTAAGTCAATTTTTATGATTTGGCAAGCTCACGGGTAAGTCAATTTTTATGAGTATTCTATGCATATTATAGTTAAAAATACTCTTAAAAATTAATAAAAAATTAGTTGCATGAGAAATCTTTCAGATTACACAAATATGATTTTTAATCTGAATGAATTGTCAGTTCATGTTGTTCCAAGTAAAATAACATTAGTCAAGGAAAAATGACTTTAAATGTTTTGTTTTGTTTTCTTATTGATTTGAGCTTGTGTAATATTTCATGTGTATCACCAGTGGGGTATGATTGGGATTAAAAATAACTTGTGTAAACCTCCGAACTTATTAAATAGCTTCTGTGTAATACGGTATTGACAAAAGTGAATAAAATAATGAATAAAAGGTGTTGTCTGGAAGAAAAATATTTCTTTATATAAGTGACTTAGCTTCAAAGTATTATTTGATATAACAGTGAACAAAAGCTTGTTACACTATAAAAATGTTGGAGGTTTTGTTTCAGTAAATAGCCTTGGCCTCTTTGTTTCGTAACTATTTGTACTGCATATAATATTTTTGTGTGTACAAGTTTAGTATTGCTCAAAAAAGTAAAATACATTTTTTTATAAAAGTGCATTAATTCATATCAACTTGTGATTAAATTTTGTTGTAATTATTACTAAACATTAAAAATGATTAAAGGTGTTTACTAAGAATACAATGTTTGAATTGTGTTATTAACAAAAATGAAACATTGCATTCTTAGTAAATACCTTTCATAATTTATATTTAAATAAAAGAGGATTTAGAATGAGAATACATTATGAAGTTATGAAACTATTTGTTTGTGGGGAGGGGTTTCAACTAGATTATTTTAGGATCAAAAGATCATCCACAGACCTTATTGGAAAATATACAGTGAAAGTGTTGTGAAAATATATAAAGTGTTGTGAACTTGTATCTTTCGTTAGGTAACATAAAAATATAGTTTTATCAGGTGATTGAAAATTTATGGGCTGAGTTAAACCAATTAACCTTTTTGATCAAAGGTCATGTCATCACATTTGTTGACTTGCATTCAAAATTTTATGAACTTGTGTTAAGTTTAGAATCAAATTGTTGATTGTAATTCAATCTTTATTATTATATATGAGCTAATTTCTTAATTTAAAAGCAAATATTAAAAGAACACATTTAAATATAGATTTTAGTGAGTCATGTATGTTGAATGTAACATTGTTTAAAGTTAGATGTTTGTGATGTAAAAATACTAAGTGTATTTTCTTATGAATTTGGAACTAGTAATATCAGTATTAACTAATTAGTAGATAAAATAAGAACCTCATCTTTTCATTTTTGAAAACAGTTCCCTATATACATTTAAATATATGAATAACACCTTAGAATTACTCGTATTGATTTTCTTACCCCTTCTAACCTCTGAAAAGACTACTATATTTTTTTAAACCAAGATTTCAAGAAGGTAGGTTGTGTCTTTAGTTTGTTTGAAGTTTTTTGAAAATCTAACTACATCTTAGAAAATTTAGTAAAACTCTATGGCACCAATTTAGTTATTATTGATTCATTGGTTATTCAACTGTTTATATAAAACCTTAAATTTTGTTTGATATCCCCTATGTAGGAAATTTTAAAAGGTATAGCAACCTATATCCAGCAACAACTGACTTTAAGGTTTCTATAATGAAAATAACAAGTATATAGTGGTAAGAGACTAGCTATTTAGAATAAACATTTGTATTTTCATGTTATAATATGTAGTCATTCAAGCACATAAAAAGCATAGTTTATATTTATTTATGATGGTTAAGATGTTGGTTAAGTGACAGACCCTACACAGTTAGAGTATAGGAAGTGATATAAAATATAAATTCATACAGAAAACAAAAATTTGAAATGTATTTAGGAGGCTTTACAAATTATACATATATTTGAGATTTTTGAGTGAGAAATCCACCTACACTCAGACTAGTAACAAAACAGTCTCAATGTTTTCACAAACAGATCTTCAGTAAAAATATTTCATTACAAATTGTACAAAATACTTGTAATCTTTAATAAAAGTCTACCAAATTTTGTGAAGACACACGTGCTGTATCAAAAGTTATAGTGCAAGCAGCTCACAAGTTCATCTACACATTTGCACATGTTTTTATTGTACCAAGCCTGTCATGAAAGAGTTGATGAAATATTGCAAGTTAAACATTTTGAAGTAATCAAAGAAAGATGGAAGTCAATCACTCATGAACAAACTCATTGAAAGCATGCCATGTCGATTTGAAGCAGTATTGAAATCTGAGGGAATGTGGACTTAACTTGTGAAACTGTTTGAGTTTCATTTATGTTCAATTATTGCATAGAAACTTGTTTGAGTTTGTAGAATACTTGGAATAGTAAGATATAAGAAACTACAGCAGGTACACAATAATTTTTATGTGAAAATGTAACTAAAATTATGAAAAGTTCAGGTGCTTACAAAAAGCTTGTGTTAAAATTAGGATTTAATATCATATTTGAACAGATATTATCAAGTGTCTTCTAGAAACATGTATAGTTTTGTATATATTTTTTTATCTAATAAAAGATATAACAAATTATCAACATTTTCAAGGGGACCACTTCTTTGTCCACCCCTGTAACTTGATTATACATTGTAGATATAAAGTCCATTAAACTGTTACTACATGCTTGATTTAAGTTTCAACAGAACATCTTTTTAAAGGTTCGTTACTTCCAGATATAAAACTTGTATCTGAAAGAAATTGATTGAAATGCTGTTTAGTTCCCATCAGCTCATTTACATTGTTCCATGACTTCATCCAACTTTACATGAAGTTTAGTAATATTTCATAACCAGATAAAAGTATTTGAGATGCCTATATGTACATATGGACATAAAAAGTAATTGTAGTATTGTCTTCAGCTATCAAATATTTGAGGTAATGAAATAATACCATTTAAGGATCGCTGTTGGTGAAGTCTTGTACTAATCTGACACGAGTGTAGTAGTGAATTTTCTTGAATTCTAGATTGTTCATAAATAATCATTGATTTTCATTGACATCAATAGCATGGGTTTCGTACCACACTCATTCACCAGTAGTCAAGATGTCTGTAACTAGTCTTAGTTAATATACAATATTATTATGCTTTTAAATGCCTCCTTGTGATTTTATTGTTTTTTTCTTTCTGTAGAATGTTTTCTTTTGTTTATGAACTTTTCCTAATGTTTGTTTATATTTAACTTCAGCTAAAAAAATAGCCTTTTAAATAAAGAGTAGTAGTTGCCACTGTCCTGTTTATTCATTTCAGTATATTTTTGTTTCACTGCAAGGCTACAGTGACTGTTATCAAGTATCAGTCATAATCAGATTATATTATCCATTTTATGTCAAAGTTTTGTTTTTAAAATTTCAGCGTTTGGTTTATGTGGGTGTGAAGTTTTGATCATTTTTATTGTATCTGGCTGGAGTTGATTATTTGAAACTGGTTACCAGTCTATAGATGTCTTGTGGATTGAGTGAAACAGGTTTACCAGTCTGTAGGTGTCATGTTGATTGTGTGAAACAGGTTTATCTTGCTACTAAGAGATTATGATATGGATATACTACAGTTTTAAATCATAAGTACTCATTGTCTGCTTAGGTTCATGTTATCTTTATTTCATTAGGATAGTTTTTCTTTCTTCAGAATGTTTGTATTTTCTTAGCTTCTCTTTTGTACTTTAACACAATTGAACAAACATTTGATTGTCTTTATCATCAAGCTATGGAACTATATGCAATACTTAGTTTCCTCTTGCTACTGGTGAAATAACAAAAGTTTTATATTCATAGCAATGCAGATAATTTTACTTAAAAGAAGGTTTAACTGAGTGAAATTAGAGTTGAATCAGTTGATGTGGAACTTTTCACCTTGCAAATACTGACACAGTAGAAGATTTGAATCCATAGCAGTTGGGGGGATTTCTCTTTGCCTGTGCTGATACAATGGAGGATTTCAATCAGTAAGAATGGGGATGCTTTCCTTTCCAGGTGCTTCATGTAACAAATGGTTTGAGTCTGTGACAGTGATTTTACTTTGCAGCCACTAAGACAAGTGGCTTAAGTTGGTTACAGTGAATACAACTTTAGCAGCTGCTAAGACTATAAGTTTATGATAGAATGCATACTGATGATAAAATACGTGCTGTAAAGTGAATTTCTATATTATGTATTGTTGATAAAAATTTTTTAGAATAATTCTATATCAAATTGTGGCTGAGGCAGCATACTGTACCAGATATTATATGGTTGATATCTGTTATAGGTATTTCTGTCAGTTGTTAGATGGTTTGGAGTACTTACACAGTCAAGGAATAATTCACAAAGACATTAAACCAGGAAATCTGCTGTTGACAACTTGTGGAACTTTAAAAATATCTGATCTTGGAGTTGCCGAGGTTTGTTGGATTTTAATGTAGAGACATGAGATCATACTTGGTTATAGGATACAGCAATAAAACTTGTATTTTTACTTTAAAGTTTTTAAGTGCTTAAGTTTTAGTGATTTTGTTAATAGAGCAACTATGTAATATACATTTCTGTAATATTTTGGGAAAATGTTAATAAATGTAATACATGCAAGAAAACATGAAGAGGGCTAGACATCACTAATTTACATGAAGTATGTATCTACAACAAGGTATAAAACCACCAAGATGTCAGTGTTTTACTATGTAATATATATATATAAGATGTAAAAGGATATGACATCAGTGTTTTACTATGCAATATATATAACAAGATATAAAAGGACAAGATATATCAGTGTTTTACTACTTAATATGCCCCCTGCTAGAACAGTGGTATGTCTATGGATTTACAATGCTAAAATCAGGGGTTTGATTCCCCTCGGTGGGCTCAGCAGATAGCTCGATGTGGCTTTGCTAAAAGAAAACACACAAACATAAAAACTATAATATATATAACATAGATATAAAAGGATAAGACATCAGTGTTTTACTGTGTAATATATATAACAAGATATAAAAGGATAAGACATCAGTGTTTTACTGTGTATTATACAGCATGAGATATAAAAGGATAAGACATCAGTGTTTTACTGTGTATTATACAGCATGAGATATAAAAGGATAAGACATCAGTGTTTTACTGTGTATTATACAGCATGAGATGTAAAAGGATAAGACATCAGTGTTTTACTGTGTATTATACAGCATGAGATGTAAAAGGATAAGACATCAGTGTTTTACTGTGTATTATACAGCATGAGATATAAAAGGATAAGACATCAGTGTTTTACTGTGTATTATACAGCATGAGATATAAAAGGACGAGGCGTCAGTGTTTCACCATGTAACAGATAACATGAGATAAAAGGATAAGACATCAGTGTTTTACCATGTATTACAGATATGAGATATAAAAGGACGAGGTGTCAGTGTTTCACCATGTAACAGATAACAAGAGGTAAAAGGACAAGGCATCAGTGTTTTACCATGTAACAGATAACGAGATGTAAAAGGACGAGGTGTCGGTGTTTTACCATGTAACAGATAACGAGATGTAAAAGGACAAGGTGTCGGTGTTTTACCATGTAACAGATAACGAGATGTAAAAGGACGAGGCATCAGTGTTTTACCATGTAACAGATAACGAGATGTAAAAGGACAAGGTGTCGGTGTTTTACCATGTAACAGATAACGAGATGTAAAAGGACGAGGCATCAGTGTTTTACCATGTAACAGATAACGAGATGTAAAAGGATCGAGGCATCAGTGTTTTACCATGTAACAGATAACGAGATGTAAAAGGACAAGGCATCAGTGTTTTACCATGTAACAGATAACGAGATGTAAAAGGACGAGGCATCAGTGTTTTACCATGTAACAGATAACGAGATGTAAAAGGACGAGGCATCAGTGTTTTACCATGTAACAGATAACGAGATGTAAAAGGACGAGGCATCAGTGTTTTACCATGTAACAGATAACGAGATGTAAAAGGACGAGGCATCAGTGTTTTACCATGTAACAGATAACGAGATGTAAAAGGACAAGGTGTCGGTGTTTTACCACGTAACAGATAACGAGATGTAAAAGGACAAGGTGTCGGTGTTTTACCACGTAACAGATAACGAGATGTAAAAGGATGAGGCGTTTTGTTTTACCACGTAACAGATAACGAGATGTAAAAGGACGAGGTGTCAGCGTTTTGTTTTACCACGAGACAGATAACGAGATGTAAAAAGACGAGGTGTCAGCGTTTTGTTTTACCACGTGACAGATAACGAGATGTAAAAGGACGAGGTGTCAGCGTTTTGTTTTACCACGTGACAGATAACGAGATGTAAAAGGACGAGGTGTCAGCGTTTTGTTTTACCACGTGACAGATAATGAGATGTAAAAGGACGAGGTGTCAGCATTTTGTTTTACCACGTGACAGATAACAAGATGTAAAAGGACGAGGTGTCAGCATTTTGTTTTACCACGTGACAGATAACAAGATGTAAAAGGACGAGGTGTCAGCGTTTTGTTTTACCACGTAACAGATAACGAGATGTAAAAGGACGAGGTGTCAGCGTTTTGTTTTACCATGTAACAGATAACGAGATGTAAAAGGACGAGGTGTCAGCGTTTTGTTTTACCATGTAACAGATAACGAGATGTAAAAGGATGAGGTGTCAGTGTTTTGTTTTACCATGTAACAGATAACGAGATGTAAAAGGACGAGGCGTTGGTGTTTGACTTTGGAAGAGAAAAGTAGGCAAGGCTACATTGTATGAGAGGTATAACACAAGTAAGTGTTCAAGATGTCAGGGTTTGAAAGTGTAAAAGCTAATCTATGGTGCGTAATTTTTGGAATTTGTTTTAAGATGTTTTTCTTTGTCATATGATTCGATTTTAAGTACTCTGATCTTTATTATCTTAGGCTTTAGATAGGTTTGCCAAAGATGATACGTGCCATACTAGCCAAGGTTCACCAGCATTTCAACCTCAGAAATAGCCAATGGTCTGGAGTGTTTCTCAGGATTTAAAGTGGATGTTTGGTCCTCAGGTGTAACTCTGTAAGTAATTATGAACTACATGTTTTGTAGATGCTAAATTACATCACTTGTAACATGTATGTAATACAAAACCCAAATATTTAAAAATCTATGAGCAACCGTAGAGGAATGATGTATTTAAATGTGATTAAGAACAAAATAAAACAATTTTTTGGTTGTTTACTGATGGTGACAAACTGATTGGGTTATTTGTTTTTAGTATTTAATATTTAATATAGTATTTAGTATTTTGGTAGACTTGACAAATGTTTGTTATTTCTAATGTTATTTACACTTTGATTATATTGTTTACCTTAACAGGAAATAAAATGCAGAAAGCAAGATATTTTTCTTTTATATATTTGGATGTGCAGTTATCCTGGACTAATTCCTTGCATAGAAGTCTTCATACACTATTGTGGGAAGTGTGTTTATGTGCAAGTGGTTTGACATCTGTGTGATGGTGTTATTTCTTATCAAGCTACAGTACCACTTCTGTAACTCCTAAAAGCACATTAATTAATATTTTTTGAATGTGTGAAGAGCTGTTTGTATAACATTCCACAACTTCTACTCCATTTGAGTATCAATGTTTCAGTTGAATTTAGTTTTACTTTCTTATGTGGAGGGCAAACAGTTTCTTGTATGTAGAGATACAGTCTTGCATGATTTCTGATGTTTGTTCTCCTGTAGTTGACTTGTAGGAGGTCAAAGGCAGACTGGTGAGAACTTAGGATATTTTTCCAGAACCTTCTTGTACTGGACAATTTATGCATACATTTTCATGTTTTGAGTGTTTCTGTGGATGATGACTCGTCATCTTCCTCATACGAAGAAACTAGTTCATCTGATTACCTGGTCCTTCTATTTTTGGCAAACATTGCTGTGCATGCTAGAGGGTTTTCACATCAGTTAAAAGAGGATGTTGCCGTGCTTTCTATTCCTTGGATTAGCATGCTTTGGCTTTCCACTGCTTTAGCATCCTTATATTTGTCTGTCACTTACGACAGTTTTACATCTGTGTTTGAGGCCTATATTAATTCTCTTGTTCAAACTTCAGCGAATCTTAGTCACTTACTGGTTTTCATTTTAGTTTGGTTATTTGTTTCTCTCCTTCATGTCCTGGTTGTTTTGTTGATGGGATCTTTTGGAGAGAGTTTTCCTTCCTGTTTTGGAAGACCATAGAGTGAGTTACCTCCAATCTTAGGGTTGTTTATTACTGGTTTACAGCATCTCCTATATGCATTTCCAGGCATCCTGCTTTGGTGACATGATCCATTGGAACTCAAGTGATTCTGACCTTATTAGTGAGGATCATCCTGCATGATGGAGTCAGATTTTTGCATTGGTTCCTACCTTATGGAGGCAGGTCCTGTGGGGTCTTATCACAGAGGATTTGTGTCAGTATAGGAGACATTCATCACAAATTGTTTTATCATTCAAATTCTTTTGGGTGGATTGGTCATTCATTTCATGTCTCCTTCTCCATTGCCTTTGATGCTGATTGGCTCGCTACTCTCCATGGACCATATTACATCCAACCATTGAACACAAGCCATCTACAATCTTCTGCACCAGGAGACCATAGAGTGAGTTACCTCCTATCTTAGCATTGTTTATTCCTGGCTGTTTGTAGTACTAAAATGAAAAAGGTGATTGGCAGCCAGCCATTAATTTTGCTTGTCCCGTTTGCTTCCTCCAGCTTCCTCAGTTTGCAGTGGAGTTATTCTTTTCCTATGGTGGTTTTTGTCACAGAGGTGTACATTCATATCCCAGCCAATGTCTTCAAAGTTTTATCTCAGTCTTGTGCACTACAACCAGGTTTTACAGTTTTATGTTTTAACATTTGGCCATGTGTTTTGTTGTTTTGCCAGAATCTTTCGCATGCCATTTTCACTTAGCATTCACACTCGGGTAATTACATCTGGCTTCTTCTCTTACCATTTGGCAGAACTGTGCTTTCAACCTGTGGTAGCAGAAGCTGTGATGGCCGGGTTTCTTATGAAAGCAAAGGAGAAGTTTATTCATACTTCCACACTTTTAATATGAGCTGGAAGGTTGTTCTTCACATACAGGGTCACATGGGGTGGGGGCATTCACTGGTCATTTCAGGACCAGTGGAACTTTCAAACAGATGTGCTACATTGTCAGATTTCAGTTTCCTCATTCTTGGCTGGTGATTGGACAGAAATAACATAATAGTAGGTATACTTCTACTGCTTTCATGGTTGGGGTTACATCTATTCACAGATGCTTCTTGTTATGGGGTGGGGTGCTTGATTTGAAAATATGGTATTAAAGGAACCTTTGATAGTAGATGAAGCTTCTCTCATCAATTTCTTACAACTTTTAAACAGTTCAATAGGGTTTCATTGTTGAGAGGGTAGGTGGTATTGTTCCATTTGGACAATTTCACAGTAGTCTTATACATTTCAAAGCAAGGTGGCACTCCAGGTCTCTTTATTTTTGACCAGTAGATTTTCTTTCTTAAGTACACAACCATTAGATTGTTCTCCTTGCTTGTCATGTTCCAGAGATAATTACTCTAGTGGCTAACCAATTCTCTCCTCTGCAGAGCTCTTCCTATGGAATGGATGCACCATATTCAAGTTTTTCATTGAATCTACCTAAGGACATCACAGATTGATGCTTTTATCATATACTGGAATGCTTGGCTTCCATCTGCCCAGCCACCAGTACCTCCCCCTTTGGCAGTGCAAGAAGATGCTGTTAGCCAAGATTGGACTGGTGTTCATCTGTATACATTTCTCTCAGTTCATCTGCTCTCCAAGGTTTTGGCCCCAATTCACTCAGTCCTATCAAGTTCTTCTAGTGGTACCATATTTGCTGTGTGAGCCCTTGTTTCCTCTTCTCTGTTTTCTTTAGGATAGTCAATCTCTTCCCTGACCAAAACTCTGACTGATGTTGACATGATACATTTGTCCTCTGTTGGTCAATATTCTTCAACTTCACACCTGTTGTTTATGCAGTCCAATCCAAATCATTGGAATTGACATCTTGAGTGGTTACCCTGTGTCATTTTGTGATTTTTTTTGTCAGTGGTCTTTCACATGTGGGTTTGATTCTATACATCCCACTGTGCCACACGGAAATTTTTGGCATGATTGTTTCACTCTGTTGTCTGTTGCCTTATATGTAATTGTGTTGTCAGCTGCTTTTAGTTTAGAGAAGAAAATGCGTTTTGAGTCCCCAGTTTTCTCATTACTACTGAAATAATTCTGGGTTATCTGCTCATGTTACCTTTTCCAAGTTCTTAATAGTGGTTCTTCATGCATTGTCATGTACACCTTTGGGGTCATGTACACAGAACACTGCACCATTTGAACAAGGTTTTTGTATCCAGACAAGCTTTTTCTACCTAAAAATGTAGTAGCTAGGAAAAGAGATAAGGCATTCACTTTTATTTATTGTCGCTCCATTTTCCATTTATACAATAGTTGGATCCAGATCATCTTATGTCTTGTTTCAGTTCTCACAGGTTACACAGGCATACTGAAGCATTTTGGGTCTCTCATCACCAGTTTTTCCTGTTGGGATTCTTGTGTATCACATGACTTATTCCCTGTCATTATGACATGTTGGTTCTGATATCTTTGGTCCATCACTGAAGGAGTGTATACTTCTTCAAGTTTCATCTACTGAAGTTTGACATATATCAATGTCCTTGGCAACTCAGTTTTTCTGGTCCACTGGAGGACATTGTACAGGCTTGTACTTGGACCACACCTTTATGGAACTATTTACATGATTTATCACTCTCCTGCTTGGATGAATTTCTCATCCTCCTTGACTCTTTACTAAGTCCAGTTTAATTTGGACAGAGATGAGTATTTTATTTGTTTTGTGCTTCTCAGGGACCTCCTTATTTGGATCCAACTCAGTGATGGGAGATTCCTGGTCAGGTATTTTTCTATAAATCTGCACTTTTGATGAGATTGGGTGTTCCAAATGACCCACCTTGGCACTTTCTGGGTGGGGAACATTTCTGTGTCAGATATATACTATACTGGATTGCCACTGATGGACTATTATCAGTAAAATATATAGGGCCTTTTTTCATCACTGCTAACTCTTATATTAAAGAAATTGGAGTTGATTTACTACTATAAGCAGGGAACATGGTTCACTTATTGCACTGTCTCTGAAGTATTGTTCTACAGGTCTTCCCATTGTTAGTTCCCCTCCTCTCTTCTAGTGAAACTAGGGAGTCTTTACTAGTTGCTGAAGTGGCAGACAGAGGTATACTCCTCTTGAGTGATGCTTGTACTCTATTATACTTGAGAAAAAGTGGGTAAAGCTGATTACCCTCCAATTCTTAACCCCAGATGGTTTTCCAGATATCTGGTAAGGAGCTGGACCAGCCTATGTGAGAGCCTCCTTTTAATTCCAGTTTAGAGATGATACTTTGTTGTTTATTTGTGTGAAAGTGGCCCTTCTTTTTTTGGTCATTCTTTTACTTTTCATGATCATGGCAAGGGTCCTTGACTTCTAATTTTGTATGCAGGATGTCACCTCTAAAGAGTTGAGGGTCCTTGACTACTTCTAATTTTGTATGGAAGATGACACCTCCAAGAGTTGAGGGTCCTTGACTTTAATTTTGTATGCAGGATGTCACCTCCAAAAGTCGAGGGTCCTTGACTTCTTTTAATTTTGTATGCAGGGTGTCACCTCCAAGAGTCGAGGGTCCTTGACTTCTTTTAATTTTGTATGCAGGGTGTCACCTCCAAGAGTCGAGGGTCCTTCACTTTTAATTTTGTATGCAGGGTGTCACCTCCAAGAGTCGAGGGTCCTTGACTTCTTTTAATTATGTATGCAGGGTGTCACCTCCAAGAGTCGAGGGTCCTTCACTTTTAATTTTGTATGCAGGGTGTCAACTCCAAGAGTCGAGGGTCCTTGACTTCTTTTAATTATGTATGCAGGGTGTCACCTCCAAGAGTCGAGGGTCCTTGACTTCTTTTAATTTTGTATGCAGGGTGTCACCTCCAAGAGTCGAGGGTCCTTGACTTCTTTTAATTTTGTATGCAGGGTGTCACCTCCAAGAGTCGAGGGTCCTTGACTTCTTTTAATTTTGTATGCAGGGTGTCACCTCCAAGAGTCGAGGGTCCTTGACTTCTTTTAATTTTGTATGCAGGGTGTCACCTCCAAGAGTCGAGGGTCCTTGACTTCTTTTAATTATGTATGCAGGGTGTCACCTCCAAAGTCGAGGGTCCTTGACTTCTTTTAATTTTGTATGCAGGGTGTCACCTCCAAAAGTCGAGGGTCCTTGACTTCTTTTAATTTTGTATGCAGGGTGTCACCTCCAAAAGTCGAGGGTCCTTGACTTCTTTTAATTTTGTATGCAGGGTGTCACCTCCAAGAGTCGAGGGTCCTTGACTTCTTCTAATTTTGTATGCAGGGTGTCACCTCCAAGAGTCGAGGGTCCTTGACTTCTTCTAATTTTGTATGCAGGGTGTCACCTCCAAGAGTCGAGGGTCCTTGACTTCTTCTAATTTTGTATGCAGGGTGTCACCTCCAAGAGTCGAGGGTCCTTGACTTCTTCTAATTTTGTATGCAGGGTGTCACCTCCAAGAGTCGAGGGTCCTTGACTTCTTCTAATTTTGTATGCAGGGTGTCACCTCCAAGAGTCGAGGGTCCTTGACTTTTAATTTTGTATGTAGGGTGTCACCTCAAAGAATTGAGGGTCCTTGACTTCTTCTAATTTTGTATGCAGGGTGTCACCTCCAAGAGTCGAGGGTCCTTGACTTCTTCTAATTTTGTATGTAGGGTGTCACCTCAAAGAATCGAGGGTCCTTGACTTCTTCTAATTTTGTATGCAGGGTGTCACCTCCAAGAGTTGAGGATCCTCGACTTGATTGTTCCACATTCTCCTCATTATCCCAGGGGCAGGAGGTGCTGCACCTGTTTTTAAGGATAATAAAGTTAGGATTTTGGTTTGTAATTCCAGACTGGAGGATCTGTGTTTCTTCAGGTTGAGTGAGTTTTGAATTGACCTTGTAATTTCTAGTTTGGTTTGTTAGTTTGGTGGCTTGCATGTAACATTCTTTAACTCTCAGGTTGGTTACCTGGGCACGTAATTCAGAGTGTGGTTTCTTACATTTTGTGCTCCTTCAGGTTGGAGTGTGGGTTTTGTTGGCTTTGGTGTTGCTTGCCTTCTCTCCATAATTTTGATGGTGTGTCATGCAACTTTCTGTAACGTTCAGTTTGACTTCCCTTAATGTCATATTTCTGTTATAAAAGTATATCATACTGTGAACCACATGCTTTGGCTACTACATCATGGATTTGGTTCTTTGTCTCCATAGCCTTCTCTTTCTAATGATGAGATGTGGAACATCACCTGGACAAATCCTGTAATAATGAACAATATTGACTGTAGTCAGTTGGCTTTTACTCTGGTAAAAAAATGTACCTGTTCCAAAAGCACACACTCTCACTAATGTGCTTTGTTATATCTCAGTTTTGCACACCTGTGTTTTTCTATATAGATCCTTGCCCATGTAGTGTGTTAGCTAAAGTGTTTTGGATGTGTACAGTTTCTTATAAAAAAATGTACCTCTTCTGTCACTACTTCTCTCCTGTGTTTGAGTTTAACGAGGGGTTTATGTCCATTTTGGACATGGTGATGTAGGTAGAGAGAGTCCAAAAACTAAACTTGTTATGAGTAATATTGTGAGGGTATAAAGACTAGTGTAAGTAAAGTAGAATTCATACCAATGATTAGACTGGTAAAAAAAGATATAAAGACTGGTGTAAGTAAAGTAGAATTCATACCAATGATTAGACTTGTAAAAAAAGATATAAAGACTGGTGTAAGTAAAGTAGAATTCATACCAATGATTAGACTTGTAAAAAAAGATATAAAGACTAGTGTAAGTAAAGTAGAATTCATACCAATGATTAGACTGGTAAAAAAGATATAAAGACTGGTGTAAGTAAAGTAGAATTCATACCAATGATTAGACTGGTAAAAAAAGATATAAAGACTAGTGTAAGTAAAGTAGAGTTCATACCGATGATTAGACTGGTAAAAAAAGATATAAAGACTAGTGTAAATAAAGTAGAGTTCTTACCAATGATTAGACTGGTAAAAAAAGATATAAAGACTAGTGTAAGTAAAGTAGAGTTCATACCAATGATTAGACTGGTAAAAAAAGATATAAAGACTAGTGTAAGTAAAGTAGAATTCATACCAATGATTAGACTGGTAAAAAAAGATATAAAGACTAGTGTAAGTAAAGTAGAATTCTTACCAATGATTAGACTGGTAAAAAAAGATATAAAGACTAGTGTAAATAAAGTAGAGTTCTTACCAATGATTAGACTGGTAAAAAAGATATAAAGACTAGTGTAAGTAAAGTAGAGTTCTTACCAATGATTAGACTGGTAAAAAAAGATATAAAGACTAGTGTAAGTAAAGTAGAATTCATACCAATGATTAGACTGGTAAAAAAAGATATAAAGACTAGTGCAAGTAAAGTAGAGTTCTTACCAATGATTAGACTGGTAAAAAAGAGATCTTCCTCAGGATAAAGCTAAACAGTGAGAGGACATAAGAATTATGTAAACCTTTGTGCATTGCTACTCCAAAGTACTGAACGTAATGTGAAAGTTAAGGTAAACATGTTAGTCATATATGTTTGTTTACTTACATTTTATCTTTTCAGATTTAATATCACAACAGGAAAGTATCCATTTGAAGGAGATAACATATACAAGTTATTTGAAAATATAGGTAAAGGAGAATTTACAATACCAGATGAAATAGATCAATTATTACAGGGATTATTACAAGGTGAGATTGTACTAAATATGCTGTAAGTATTTTTATGTTTCATATAAAGTTGAATGTTAATAAAGGATGTCTGAAATAATGTACATTCTGTTTCTGATAAGGTTTTATATATGAACAAAATTTTCAGTGTCTGATAAGTATGTCATTCTCTAAACATACATTCTGTCTTCATTATTTCAAAGTGATAGATCCAGTGGAGTTATTAAACCAAACAATAATAGTCATATCTTTGCATTTAGTTATGAAACAATGCTAAAGTATTGTTTTTCAAAGTTGAGTTTGAATAGTGTGATTATAAATTAATCTGTTTTAACTCTCAACCTCTGTTTTGGCTTGCATTTAAAAAACTACATTTGATTACATAATATTATACTAAGAATTAGCTTTATCTTTACATTAGTTGTTGAAGAAGGTAATTTACACTTCAGTGGTGCCAAGTAAGGTGCTTTTTTAAATAAGTTAACCTGGTAATTTAGAAACATGTTGATAGATGTTTTACTAACACAAGAAATGTGTGTACCATAGTGATGTCACTGTCAAGTGTCTACAATATTGATGTCACTTGTGTGCAGTGTTGTCACTGTCAAATTTAAAAAATTCCATCAATTTGAGACATTCCATGAGCTGAGTGTTTAGTTTTTTCTCTGGTTGTATATCTTTGTACGTTATACATCTTGTCTGATTAACTTGTAATGTTCGTTTTCTGAGTCCATGAATTTATTCAAACAAATTACATATTTTTAATTTCTACCTTTTTCGTAGAGTACATGCATATTGTAAGTTTTGCCAGTCTGTAAAATAATGGCAAATGATATACCAGCTGTACTTTAAGGACTGTTTTCACCTGTACCTACTAGATTAGTACAGTTGATTGGTAACAACAATATTATATACCAGCTGTACTTTAAGGACTGTTTTTACCTGTACCTACTAGATTAGTACAGTTGATTGGTAACAACAAAATGATATACCAGCTGTACTTTAAGGACTGTTTTCACCTGTACCTACTAGATTAGTACAGTTGATTGGTAACAACAAAATGATACACCAGCTGTACTTTAAGGACTGTTTTCACCTGTACCTACTAGATTAGTACAGTTGATTGATAACAACAAAATGATATACTAGCTGTACTTTAAGGACTGTTTTCACCTGTACCTACTCTATTAGTACAGTTGATTGGTAACAACAAAATGATATACCAGCTGTACTTTAAGGACTGTTTTCACCTGTACCTACTAGATTAGTACAGTTGATTGGTAACAACAAAATGATATACCAGCTGTACTTTAAGGACTGTTTTCACCTGTACCTACTAGATTAGTACAGTTGATTGGTAACAACAAAATGATATACCAGCTGTACTTTAAGGACTGTTTTCACCTGTACCTACTAGATTAGTACAGTTGATTGGTAACAACAAAATGATACACTAGCTGTACTTTAAGGACTGTTTTCACCTGTACCTACTAGATTAGTACAGTTGATTGGTAACAACAAAATGATACACCAGCTGTACTTTAAGGACTGTTTTCACCTGTACCTACTAGATTAGTACAGTTGATTGGTAACAACAAAATGATACACCAGCTGTACTTTAAGGACTGTTTTCACCTGTACCTACTAGATTAGTACAGTTGATTGATAACAACAAAATGATATACTAGCTGTACTTTAAGGACTGTTTTCACCTGTACCTACTCTATTAGTACAGTTGATTGGTAACAACAAAATAATACACTAGCTGTACTTTAAGGACTGTTTTCACCTGTACCTACTCTATTAGTACAGTTGATTGGTAACAACAAAATGATACACCAGCTGTACTTTAAGGACTGTTTTTACCTGTACCTACAAGATTAGTACAGTTGATTGGTAACAACAAAATGATATACCAGCTGTACTTTAAGGACTGTTTTCACCTGTACCTACTAGATTAGTACAGTTGATTGGTAACAACAAAATGATACACCAGCTGTACTTTAAGGACTGTTTTCACCTGTACCTACTAGATTAGTACAGTTGATTGGTAACAACAAAATAATACACTAGCTGTACTTTAAGGACTGTTTTCACCTGTACCTACTCTATTAGTACAGTTGATTGGTAACAACAAAATGATATACTAGCTGTACTTTAAGGACTGTTTTCACCTGTACCTACTCTATTAGTACAGTTGATTGGTAACAACAAAATGATATACTAGCTGTACTTTAAGGACTGTTTTCACCTGTACCTACTCTATTAGTACAGTTGATTGGTAACAACAAAATGATATACCAGCTGTACTTTAAGGACTGTTTTCACCTGTACCTACGAGATTAGTACAGTTGATTGGTAATGACAGTATTTTTTTCTTGTATGATGAACAAGATGTTGCTTTTTGTTTCTTTTTGCAGTGTTTTATAAGTGTTTTGAAGGTATATTTTTTTAGTAATTAATTGAATATTTGCAGGTATGCTACAGAAAGATCCTCAACATAGGCTGGCTATTAAACAGATAAGACAACATGAGTGAGTAAAAGAAAAGATTTTTTATAAGACATTGGATTCTTTATATTGCTGAAACGGGAACAGTGTTATATTAGTACTAGTTCTGATTTTGAATGTTGAACAAAAATAATTTATTTAGCTAAAAACTTTATCACAGAAATGTGATTAAAAATATTTTTGTAGAAAATAAATTAATAGTTTTAGTTCATAATTTCAAAAAAAAAATTCTTTAAAAAAAAGAGAAATAGTATGAAAAATCTGGAAAATTGGTAAAAACGTTTTGTGTTTAAACCATTATTTGTGTCAACTTTTGTATCCAAGAATACTGACCTTTAATTGTTAGTTATTATAACTACCGATATGTATTTAGTGTCTGGCAATAAATGATAACTACCTATATGTATTTAGTACCTGGCACAAATGACAATAACAATTGCATTGTTTCACATAATGCGATGTGACATGGTAATTTTATCATTAATTTTTCTTTTGAAGTAAACATTGAAAATAATTTCTTTTCTGAGAAGGATAACGTTGAAACATTTCCATAGTGTAAAACGTGTGGTTTACTTGAAATTTGCTGTAGAATTTTTCATGCGATGCGACAACGAACTTTAATTTAAATCAAAATTTCTTATAACCTGTTAGGTATTAATCTTGTCTTTTAGTAATTTTCAGGTAATGATTATCTCAACATGGACTTGGTCAATTTGACCACCCACATGACCTATTTATACTCATTTAGAGTCTTTATAGATTTAATACTTCTAACGTTCAATATAGTGTGTATATCTTTACAAAATTTTGCAGTCTTTCAGTTAATATCACAAGTCATATTTTTGTTTCATTGAAGTCTTTTTAAAAAAAACTAAAAGATTTGTCTATGAATATATTGAGCATTTGCTTTGAATAGTTTGTGTGAAAAGTACTTTTCATTTTAAGATTAAAAATACCTTTTCTCATTTGAAAAATCTGATTTTGTTTGTGTAAACCCTAAATCTTCCTAAATACATTTAACATTTTTACTAAATATAAATTTATATTTTATCTGCTATTTTCTGTACCCCATCTGTGTACAAGATCACTCAATTTGACCAACCTCGTAACCAATCAAAATAAATGTAAATTACCATTTTTTCTTCTTTCTAGAGTAACTTTAAATTGTAACATGAAACTGGATTAACTTAACCTAAGTAGCTTTAAGTTCCTAACAGATACATCTAATAATAATTAAATTTTATTGCCCTTTGAAACATATTTAACTCCATATCTGGTCCAATATAAGTCACTCAGGAACAGATAAGCTATTAAATTACATTACTTGCAAGCTGCTTGCATGTGTGTCTCATGAAACATCTTTATTATATTATTAATGTTACCTAACCTGCTCTGAATTAACCTAAAAATATTTCTATTTTTACATTTTAGTTTCTTTTATAATAATGAACAAAGAGTAAACAATAAATAAAGTAATTACTGGGTCCTTTGTTTTTTTGCTGTCAGATGTTGATGACAATTAATCCTACCTTTTTATATACTAATAGCATTACTGCACTGAAAATTTTTTAATAAATTAAATAACATACTGTAATATAAATATACTGCACATTAGAGATTCTCTTACTGTTTGTTACTTTATAAATTGTTTTGAGTTATGTTTCTTGTTTCACCTGATTTTGTTACCACGTTGTACATCATCAAGGGTAAAAGAAATATACATTGAAATGTTTGGAGAGTGACAAATTATAAATAACTGGTTCATAGCTTCTTTAAACCCAAATTTGTTCAGTAATAACTAACTGTTAAGTCTTTTCTTTAAAATTTGTTAATATCTTTGTAGTTGGGTGAGAAAGAAACACCCTCGGATTACACAGGAGGTGTGTATTCCTCATCATGTAAGTGGTGATGAATTTCGAAGTATGTCAGTCATTCCCTATCTTCAGGACTTACATTGTGGACCTGAAGAAGGTGACGAAGCATCAGAGGAATACATCACAGAACACGATCTTCAAGGTAAGTCTTGTATAAGAAAAGTTTTCTTACTTCTCTATACTTTGTTATGTAACTTATGGTCACTCTCCTGTCTGTATGTTCTTTTGTTATATAACTTATGGTCACTCTTCTGTCTGTATGTTCTTTTGTTATATAACTTATGGTCACTCTTCTGTCTGTATGTTCTTTTGTTATATAACTTATGGTCACTCTCCTGTCTGTATGTTATTTTGTTATATAACTTATGGTCACTCTCCTGTCTGTATGTTATATTGTTATATAACTTATGGTCACTCTCCTGTCTGTATGTTATATTGTTATATAACTTATGGTCACTCTCCTGTCTGTATGTTACATTGTTATATAACTTATGGTTCACTCTCCTGTCTGTATGTTATATTGTTATATAACTTATGGTCACTCTCCTGTCTGTATGTTATATTGTCATATAACTTATCAAAGGTCACTCTCCTGTCTGTATGTTATATTGTTATATAACTTATGGTCACTCTCCTGTCTGTAATGCGTTATATTGTTATATAACTTATGGTCACTCTCCTGTCTGTGCGTTATATTGTTATGTAACTTATGGTCACTCTCCTGTCTGTAATGCGTTATATTGTTATGTAACTTATGGTCACTCTCCTGTCTGTATGCGCGTTATATTGTTATGTAACTTATGGTCACTCTCCTGTCTGTATGTTATATTGTTATGTAACTTATGGTCACTCTCCTGTCTGTATGCGTTATATTGTTATGTGTAACTTATGGTCACTCTCCTGTCTGTACGTTATATTGTTATGTAACTTATGGTCACTCTCCTGTCTGTATGTTATATTGTTATGTAACTTATGGTCACTCTCCTGTCTGTATGTTATATTGTTATGTAACTTATGGTCACTCTCCTGTCTGTATGTTATATTGTTATGTAACTTATGGTTCACTCTCCTGTCTGTACATTATATTGTTATGTAACTTATGGTCACTCTCCTGTCTGTATGTTATATTGTTATGTAACTTATGGTCACTCTCCTGTCTGTATGTTATATTGTTATGTAACTTATGGTCACTCTCTGTCTGTATGTTATATTGTTATGTAACTTATGGTCACTCTCCTGTCTGTACGTTATATTGTTATGTAACTTATGGTCACTCTCCTGTCTGTACGTTCTTTTGTTATGTAACTTATGGTCACTCTCCTGTCTGTATGTTAGATTAACTAACATTATAATATGAACATTTTGTTTACAATTTACGTATTTGTAGTGAGTTTTTTGTAGCGCTTTTTTATTTCCTCAGTAACAAGCAACTAAAACACTTTGAATGCTTAAATTGAAGTGATTTAGTAAATGTTTAATATCAGAGGTTAGTGCCATCTATCTTATCTGTTAAAGACTTGGTTACAGAAGTTAGATTGTTGATGACTGATCTGCCAGAGAAACAGTTTTTGTTTTCTTTGTATTTTTATAAATAAATAATATTTTAAAAGTAAAGTTAATTATCTCTTCTGAATGATACGAGTGTGAACTCTAACGGTGTTATTTTCTCAGAAATGCGTCAGATGGATGCTTCATCTTCCAAGAAACGGAACAAGAAACCTAAACGGAAGCTTCCTAGTTGTATAAGTGTTAAAAGGTTCAGTTCGTGTAAGCAGTCTTGACAACAAGAAAGTTGTTTGGAGATTTCCCTTAGAGTTACTCAAACTGCAGGATACCGAGCTCATCCAGCTGTGGAGAAAGTCAGTTTGGAACATAAGCTTCCTGAATGTACTGTTTCTAGTATTTTTTAACTGTTGTACTCCTAACTTTAAATGTTCCTTAACAAACAAGGAAAGAACATGTAGCAGAAACAAGGAATTTTTAAGCAAGTTAAGAAAAATCAGCTTAGTAAGACAGTTCTTAAACATTTTCTATTAAAGAAAGTCTCCCAGTATCTTATTGTTAGCTAAACATTCATTTAAAGAAATTAACATAAACTAAAACCTGTTAGTTAAGTATGGAATAAATTTATTATTACAGGTTTTGTGTTTTAGAATTTAACCACAACTTCCAGGGAACTGATAAAAGAAAACTGATCGCTTATCAAAGGTGATAGCTGTTTGAGTTTTCTTTAAACAGGCTTAGGGTTTTGATAATTCAATGTAATCATTTTATGTTTTCTTTCACAGTTTTAGTATTTGAAACCTCACAGGTTAACAGATGAAACCTAATCTGTTCTAAGATAACCACATATCATACCTATACTATGCCATTCGTATATTCTTTAATAATGTCTCAGTTTCAAGTATTTTTCTGAGCTTTAGCAAGAATGCCTCAGTGATTAATTAGTTACTACAGTTTAGTTAACTATAAACTTTATTCAATAAAAGATTGTAATTTATTCATGTACAACATAATGTTTAATTTAAAGTCACAACAATGATAAATGAATACTTTTATAATACTTGGTTAGGAGTCCATGTGAGAAAAGCCATTGTGTGTAACATGTTCAAACAATCTGATTATTAAGAAAATAGTGTATGACTTCTTGTGCTACATTTTGAACAAAAACCTATTTGAATTGTCAAAGTTACAAAAAGAATGTTTGTTACTATTGATTATGCCGTGTTCTACTCGTTGTTTTTAGGATGTTTTCATATAAACTGTATACAAAAGTGAATCTTTGACTTCATCACAAATCTGTTGTGGTGAAGTACGCTTGTAACACTCGTAAAATACGTCTTTATCTGGGGACTATTTTACCTAAATGTCTGCAAGAGCAATATTGTAGTCTGTTTTAAACTTCCAGTGTTATTGGTGTTTGAAACTGAAGAAATTAGACTTGACAAGACAACTTCAGAGGTACTAGACACTTCCTTTTTTCAGGCAGTAGGTATAGGTTGTGATTTTGTTTATAGGGAAAAACTAACTGTGAATCTAGAAGCTAGCTTTAAAACATTATTACATTTATGCCATTTTTGAGTTTGTCAAAGAGGTAAAATGAGTGTATGTTGGGTTCTTGCATACAATTGAACTATTACATCTTTCTTGATGCAACTAGAGAACATGTGTTTTCATTCCACTGTTTTGTAACATTTCAAAATCTTTATTAGGTTGCAGTGTTTGTTTATGTTTTTTGTGAGTCTCTTGTTTAAGAGGGACCAGTTAATACACATTGTTTTATTGTGTTTTTTTGTGTGTAACAACAATAATACTTTGAAGTAATTTTTATATTTCTTGTTCCAGATGCTATTTGGATTAGTGTATGGAACATCCATGTGTGATGGTATTAAACAGGTATTCAGTTCCACCATAACTATAATTAACTTTAATCTAAGATTCATCATAACAAGAAGTAAACATTTACTTCTTCTGTCTTCTTCTGTGCGTAACAATCATCGTAAAAATTGTATTGGCAATGGAATTTGAATAATTAATTAGATAATTATAAATTATAGGTTTGTTCATTGTATAATTGCTGTTTCAAAATACTATTGTGGTACAAATGTTAGTGGTGCTTTATAGGATATTTAAGAGAAAGAGTTACATTAAGAGTTACTTTTAAATTTGTTTCAATATAGATTTATGTAAAATAATTAGGCCTACTTAAGTCAAAGTTGGTTTTTTATCCATTTTAAATATCCTCTTTTAAATGAGTGAATATTTGGTTCTAAGTTTGGCAATTTCTAAAAGGAAACTACAAATTACAATTTCTTGGGGAGAAGAATGTAAGACAAGAATTCTGAATAACAATATTCAAGCAGTTAATAGTTGTTGTTTTAATGTAAATATCTTGAGCTTATGATATGTATCTGAATTTAAAACAATTTTCTTACTAATAGCTTTACAGGAGAAACTGTAACCTTTTTTTCTTGAACACAGTTTTGTGTTTTATAAAACCGTGCAAAAATATGTTGTTTCTCTGGATTTCTTTTAAGTTAATAATATGTTTAGGATTATGTTTCTCTTTTTAACGTGGTAATATTATTTGTTGCATAAGATTAAGCCTCTCCCATACAAATTGATACAAGAAATCACAAAAATGTATTTTCCACAATTGACAGTTAGATGTGTTTGTATTGTAAAGGTAAATCATAAGTAGTCCGTCACAATTTGACGAATTTTGTGCCCACAAATTCACACATTTATAATTATCTGCTGAATTCCGGTTGGAATGATCATGCTGTTGATTGGTAGCCTTATTTCTTAAGATTGCTGCAATTTATATTGGTGTTTAACAGTTAACTTAATAAAGTATTGTAGAAGTAGGCCAGTCCAAGACTAACAGGTTGGTACGAGGCTACAAGTGAGTGCTAGCCTAGCGAGTGTGTATCAACATTGTATGACAATTTTTTTATTGTATGATTTAGATTTTAAAAATGGCTCACTCCTCATGTACCTGTGCCTTTAACTAAAGTTGGTTAAATTTGTTGAAAAGATAGCAGTTTGTAGAATTTAAGTGAAACTTTGGAAAAAAAACAACCACTTAAATACAGGGTGGTCCAAAAGAAATCATCTGATGAAGTTTCCATTACCAATTGACATGTCACCAAACACAAGTGGTTATGAAAGGATCTACTTAAAATCACTATCAGTAACTGTTCGTGTCCTTCTTTATTTTGCCTCATCCTGTACAGAAAAGGATTTTCATGAGTTGATAGCATTTGTATATAGAATTGAAAATTAATGTTTTTTTTTGTTTTTTTTTGTAAAGATGTGTTAAAAGATTTAGAGAAGCTCAACCCTGGGCTTTTAAGTACAAACAACCTTGCTAGTACCAAAGTGTATAACATTCTGTATTATCTATACATTTCCCTAGCCCAGACTTCACATTAAAACAGTAGACAACTGAAACGTTTCAATGTTTGTTTTACTCACTAACACACACCCAGTGATATTTGTAAGATAAGTTTTTGTTTCAAAGTGTTTTGATATTATGAAATTTGAAAACTAGAACTGTTGGTTAATGAAAATTACCAAATTTTGAAAAAGTGTAAGGAGTTCCTTGGCAGGTTGTGTAATGTGTATAGTATTTAGGCTAGATTTAAAGCTGCTATTATGTCCCCAGTTATTTACAAAGGAAGTGTCTTGTTGTAACGTAGTAGGTATTTAACATTACAGATTAAAAGAGAGTATTTATTGTCTTGTCATTTGATGGTGCCCTATAATTTCTTTGTTTCCAGCTATTCCAACTATCTGTATTAAAAAAGTGTTTTATCCCCAACAGGTGGAAATAGTGTAGTTTAGTAACACAGGTAAGATAGGTTAGACCTTTTACAAGTGAAGACAGAGATATCATCTCTCTAAAGATAAGTTCGACATTTTAAAGGTGAAGGCAGTGATATCCTCTCTCTAAAGATAGGTTAGACATTTTAAACGTGAAGGCAGTGATATCCTCTCTCTAAAGATAGGTTAGACATTTTAAAGGTGAAGTCAGAGATATCCTTTCTTTAAAGATAGGTTAGAAATTTTAAAGGTGAAGGCAGTGATATCCTCTCTCTAAAGATAGGTTAGACATTTTAAAGGTGAAGGCAGTGATATCCTCTCTTTAAAGATAGGTTAGATATTTTAAAGGTGAAGGCAGTGATAACCTCTCTAAAGATAGGTTAGACATTTTAAAGGTGAAGGCAGTGATATCCTGTCTATATCAAGAGGATGGGAGTATTTTATTTAATGAAAGATTAAGGATGGCATTGCTGGTTTGTGTTCTAGCTTCGTATGGGGACAATATTCAGCTTTGAATCGTGTCTAAACACTTGTTATGGTTGTTGTTCTTGTTATTAATACAATATGTTTGTACAGATACAATATATGATCCCATTACTGGTACCTGATTTAGGAAGTGGCCATTTTCTTGTGTAATTATACATCTTACTATTATTAGAAAAACACTTTATCTTGTTAAAAGCTTGATGGTTGAGCAGTTAAGTACCATAGAAGTTGTGATAGCTGCTTCAAAAAAAAAAGTTTATTTTTGTTTCTGAAGAACATAAAATGTCAGTTATTAGAGAACTATAAATATGTTTTGCTGTGTGAATGAAAAGCTTCATATTGTAATTGGTTATATCTAGTAACAAAGAAAAGGTATGAAAATGAATAATAATTAAGGGTAAGGATACAGAAATTCTGAACCCTGAAGAGACTTGGATTGTTTATTAGTGTGGTAATGTCTACAGTCCTTGATAAGAAAAGACTTGTTAACCATCCAGCTAATGAAACATGCATTTTAATTTTTATAAGTAAAGACTTAAGAAAATGCAAACATCTAATTAGTTGTACTGATGGCCAGGTTTATTTTGAGTTTTACTTTAATTACATAGCTTATAATCCAAATAAGATATCATCTTAGTGCTGCTTCTTATTTGAACGTTAACAAGTCGAACTAAAATAAGACTGTACTTTGATATAAGTAGAAAAGCATGGTAGTAAATGTGGAAATGAATGTTTGATCTTTATTACAATAACTTAGGTATGAAGGTTTCATTCTCATGCTTAGGTTCAAGCGAGTGTTGGAAGACATTCATAAAAGTTAAAAGTTTACCTGAGAAAGTGTAGGAATATTATTTTTTACATCTGTAAAATGCAGGTCATGTCCACACAGTACCTCCAGTCATCCCCTCTTGAAGGAACTAATTGTTAGACTCTTTGTGTCAGACTACTTGTGAAGTGTTTGGCCTTCTATGAAAAATTTATTTTCTTTGTTATTAATCAGTGATTTTGATGAATTATATAGCTACTTTATTATGAGGAAAGTGTGTCTTTGATTAATATTATATGTATGTATATTAAAGAACAGTGACAGAAATTCTACACATTATTTTATAGACAAGTGATCACATGAGTGTAATTTTAAAAACAAAATAGCTACCTTAACTATACATGTCTGATTTAGAGCCAAAAGAAAAAAAACCAACAAAATTATGTTTAATCATTTGTATACGTTAACAAACCTTATCAAAATGTTTTCTAGAAAGTAATTTGTCAAGTTGTTTGTTATAAAAGATGAAATATTTAAGTCATTTGTGGCACCTATGTAGTTTAACGATGAATTATATAACTAGCAGACTTAATGTATACTTTTGTTTCTATTCAGAAACCAACCCACCCATTTAACAATGTTTTCACTATATTAGAAATATATTCGACTTAAAGTTGCTTTGTGATTAAAGCATATAAATATTTCTGTAAAATCATTATTATTATTATTATTATTATTATTAGTTAAACTTGAAACTGTTGATGGTCAGGTTTGGAACATGTGAAAATAATGAGAAATATTCAGTTATGAAAAACAGTAAAGATATTGGTCAATTGTTAATAGTTGTAAACAATATTATGGTCAGTTACGTTTTGAAATAGTCAAACTGGTCTTCAGGCTTACTGGTAGTTGTCTGAACAATCAAGGTGATTGTGAAATGTTCTGTCAAAATCACTAATTTTGGATGACAAGCATTTATTCAATGCGATCTTCACTTTTGTTTGAAGTTGTAAAACCAATCAGTTAGATGATGGTCACTTTCCTTTGCAGTTGTAGAACCAGTTGGTTAAGGTGATGGGTACTTTTGACAATTGGGAAAGTGACAATCATGAGGGCCAATTTTCTTATCTGTACTTGGATACTTAGAAGTTGAAATTTTGGCAGTCATATCTTCAAATTGTATTTATAACCATTTTAAACTTGTTTATAGGGTTATTATTATTTTATATCTTTCAATCCAAGAGTGAACACGTGAGTATTGAGGCCATCTTTCTAAATCAAGGTCACGGTAATGGAATTGGGATCAGGTGTACATAGTTAAGTATATTAATTTTGTATGTCTCAATGGTTGAAATTTAAACCAACCACATGCTCCATTTTGAGGGTTTGTGTCTCAATATGTCCACCTTCCATATAGTCATGCATATCCTTTTGTCTGCTTTGTTATATTGGTCATATGTTTTGTTTTGTTTTGTTTTTCTTTTTAACCAATACAAGGTGTTTAACAATAATAAATTATTTTTCGTGGGACCTACTGTGTGTTCTTTTTCAATGTCAAGCCAACATTTTAATGATGAACTTACAACTTGCATATGCTATGTATGTGACAAAAAATTAATATAGTAATATTGGATATGTTTTTTCTAATTTAAAGAAGAAAGTTTCATGTTTAGTGTTTAAATTAATGTTACAAGTCTTTCAACTCACAACTCAAATAATCAAGGAAATATTCAGTTGTGAAAGGATACGAGAAAATGTTGACATAGCACTGTTTGTGTATCAGGTCATCCCATAAGTAATGTCCAATTTTAGGTTCAGAAAAGAGAAATGATTTCAAACACTTTTAATGTTATTTAATCAATAATGTATGTTCCATTATTATTAATTACTTCCTGCCAACGATTCACAAACTTCTGAATTCAACTTCTATAAAATTACTGGGGGTTGGTGGAAAACAATGTAGAGAGGGTAGTTTTGACATCTTCATGTGTTCCAAGCTCTTTTTCCATTGAGATAGTCCTATAAACTTCAGAATAGATAATATTCAGAGTCTGGAGAATAAGGAGGATGTGAAAGTTTTCATAGTCTAGCTCTTCAATCTTTGCTGATGTGATCCTTGCTGTATGGGGCCATGCATTATCTTGGTGTAACACAACACCTTTATGACTGATCAAACGATGCCTCCTTTCTTTCAGTGCAACATTCAAGCGCTCTAACTGTTGACAATAGAAGTTTGATGTAATCATTACATTGAGTGGCAGGAACTCAAAGTGGATCACACCAACAATATCCCACTAAATGTTTAACAAGACTTTCCTGGTGTGGAGGTCCATTTTGGACTGTTCTTTAGCTAGTTTACCTGCATTGAACCATTGTCTATGACAAGACTTTCCTGGTGTGGAGGTCCATTTTGGACTGTTCTTTAGCTAGTTTACCTGCATTGAACCATTGTCTATGACATATAACATTTTTATAAAATAACCATTTTCATCTCCAGTCACTAAGCTGTCCAAAAAAGGTGAGCTATGTTCAAAATAGAGCAGAGAAGTGCAAATGTGCACTCTTGCTCTAAAGTTGGCTTCTGTCAAATCATGGGGGACCCATTTTCCAAGTTCTAACACCTTTCCAAGCTCTTGCAGATGATAGTGAACTGTTGAATGGGTTAAATCACACTTCTGCACTAGTTAAACTGTTACAGCATAATCTTCATCAAGTGCAGCCAGTAACAAGTCATCATTAAACTCAATAGGACGACCCGAACGTGGCGCATCACTTAAGCTGTAGTCACCTGATTTGAACTTCTGAAACCACCTTCGACATTTTCTTTCATTTAGAGACTCTGCACCATTAACAGCTTGAATGTTTTGTGTAGTTTCTGATGCACTATTGCTTTTCTTAAACTCATAAAGCATTATGTGTTCCTCAGACCCATCCATCTTT
Source organism: Tachypleus tridentatus (assembly GCF_004210375.1). Classification (NCBI taxonomy): domain Eukaryota; kingdom Metazoa; phylum Arthropoda; class Merostomata; order Xiphosura; family Limulidae; genus Tachypleus; species Tachypleus tridentatus. Next base: position 6,366,975 of record NC_134828.1, read on the forward strand.
ATAAGGGTGTAATTGATTAATGATGTGAAAAAGTGGAGTTGGGTTAGTTTTCTTTATTTGTCTGAACATTTCTATACACGTCCTGCTATATATTTTAGTCTGTTCTTTAGCTAGTTTACCTGCATTGAACCATTGTCTATGACATATAACATTTTTATAAAATAACCATTTTTCATCTCCAGTCACTAAGCTGTCCAAAAAAGGTGAGCTATGTTCAAAATAGAGCAGAGAAGTGCAAATGTGCACTCTTGCTCTAAAGTTGGCTTCTGTCAAATCATGGGGGACCCATTTTCCAAGTTCTAACACCTTTCCAAGCTCTGCAGATGATAGTGAACTGTTGAATGGGTTAAATCACACTTCTGCACTAGTTAAACTGTTACAGCATAATCTTCATCAAGTGCAGCCAGTAACAAGTCATCATTAAACTCAATAGGACGACCCGAACGTGGCGCATCACTTAAGCTGTAGTCACCTGATTTGAACTTCTGAAACCACCTTCGACATTTTCTTTCATTTAGAGACTCTGCACCATTAACAGCTTGAATGTTTTGTGTAGTTTCTGATGCACTATTGCTTTTCTTAAACTCATAAAGCATTATGTGTTCCTCAGACCCATCCATCTTATAAGGGTGTAATTGATTAATGATGTGAAAAGTGGAGTTGGGTTAGTTTTCTTTATTTGTCTGAACATTTCTATACACGTCCTGCTATATATTTTAGTCATTAAAGCCTTATATAAAGAAGAAATGATGATACACTTTCTGTATTAAATTTTTGGACATTACTTTTGGGATGGTTTGATATATACTGGTCGAAACAAATTAGATGTCATCAACTTATTGATAAATATATATAGAAATAACTAAATTATAAAGGGAAACTATTAAATGAAATTAATGTGTTTGTGGGACGACATCACCAGTTACTTACAAAAGTGTTTCATCACTAGCCGTGAGATAACTTCCGTCTAAAATTCACATTCTTAAAGTGAATTATTCTGGTGCATGATGACGTCAGCGCCCATCAATACGAGGGCAATACAACTTATATGCACAGTATTTCCTCTTAAGTATTTACACTCAAAGTAACTTCTTTTGCTTAGCATTGCCTAAATGCAGAAGTGTTGATTTTTCAGTTTACTGAGATTAGCATTCGTACAAAGGAACTTAGTCTTATACCTGTAGATTCTAATTAAAAATAACCGAGTTTTAAAATTCTCAAGTGTTGGTGATTTCGACTTTGTCCTGTGAAGATGACGAAATTACAAACACAGGTTCTGTTTCTACCATGGCTTCTGGAGACTTATTGACTGTGGTGCATCATCTTGCTGATTCTATCCTCCTCCTGTCCCTTTGGTTTATTTTCCTTCACATCTGTTTGAGAATGACAAGGAGATAATGAATTTGACCAACTCTTCTCTCACCCACCTAAGTTTGCTTTAGATATTGCTTACCAGTTTAGGAAACTCCTTATCTATCCAAATTAATTGTGGATATGATTTCTCAAATTATTTCTTTTCCTTTGCCTGTGTCCTTCGATTCCTTTCATTTCTTGCTCCACTATACAAATTATCTGGATTAGTTTTTCTTTTTTTCCTTACTTAGTATTTGAGTTTTTGTTGATTTCTTTCTCTAAGAACTCCACACCCATTACCATGTACCTCGTTCTTCTGGTTTTCTGGACTCTCTTGTCATGGCTTACAGCTATAGCGTATTCTGTTTCTCCTTTTCGATATCCCCAGTTTTTGGAATATCTTTACCTGCTTGTAACCCCCAGTTCTCAGTTTTCAAGTTTTTGTCTTTATCTTTCTACCAACCTGCATCCCTGCCTCTTTATACACATTGTCTTAGGCACTTCATCATTCACCAGAGGATTTTCTGGAGAGGTTATTTCCCTTCGTTTTATTACCTTCATCGGTACCACTTCACTTATGTCCCTTCTTATTCGGTTCTTCTGCTGTTGGGTCAGGATGTTTTCCTCTCTAATGCCCATCTTCCTACTTCTCATCTGTGTGATCTTTGTCCAGAAGTATCAGTGGTATTCCTGATTCATTAAAATCTTGGACTGAAGTAGCCCAGCATTAGTCCTTATTTTGCTCTAATAATACACCCTGTTCGAGACGAAATACGATATCCCACGTATGCTTCCCTATGGAACCCTGCCATTAGATGTTGCACTCCACGGACTTCCATCTAGTTAAATCTGCACCAGCTATACTGTGTGAGGAGGTGACGTATCATGTCAGAAGTTCATATCTTCCTGTTTCCAATAGATACATTCTCGTCAGATAGCCCCTTTCTTGTGCACTTTTATTCTTGCATTGTCTGTGAATGAGGTTATGTTTAAATGGAACTGTTACCTATGGAGATTGTGTTGTCTTCTATTGATGTAATTCTTTAATTGTATGATGACGTCATTATGTAGTTCACGTTAACGTGTGAATGTTAGATTGAGGTTAATATCGAGCTTTTAAATACACTGTAAACAAGATAGTAGGGATGGTTAATATCGGTATTTTAAATACACTGTAAACAAAATAATAGGGATGGATAATATCGATCTTTTAAATACACTGTAAACAAGATAGTAGGGATGGCTAATATCGGTCTTTTAAATACACTGTAAACAAGAGAGTAGGGATATGATCTACATTATGTAGAAATGATATAAATGCCATCTCTACTATCTTGTTTGTTTTGAATGATTGATATTAGCCATCCCTACAATTACTTTATTTTTGGAAATATTTTTGTTTAGTTATAAAAGTAGTCCACCCAGAACATTCGAGAACACTGGTGAGAGTGACTACTTTGTGAAATGTCTGGGAATGGAGCTATATTACAGACACGAGAATGAGTGTACCATTGCGTCAACTTTCAGTTAGTAAAGTGCCAGTCAAAGTGAAGTATTCAGATCAGTGTTAGTTATTGCACAAGTTTATTCGTATGTTACTTGTAGGAAGTAAACTTTAGTTAAAAGTGAGAATGGTGAACTGAGATAAAACTTGATAAATGATATAAGTTGTCTGACTTGTTTTGAATTTCGCGCAAAGCTACACGAGGATCGTCCCTGATTTATCAGTGAGAGGTTAGTTGGAAGTCAGCACCACCTATCGCCAACTCTTAGGCTACGCTTTTACCAACGAATAGTAGCATTAACGTCACCTATAACGTCCTCACGGTCGAGAGGGCGACCATGCTCTTAAGAACCAGGTCATGCAAGGCCTAAACATTAAGAAAGAAATACGCTTCTTTATAGTTATGTCGAACGGACTTTGCTTTTTTCCCAAAATAAATTGAAAGAACCAGTTAAGTGAAATAAAATATATATTTGTCATCCTCCTTCTCGGGTAAGTTTACAGACCGATAACACTAAAATCCAGGATTCGATTCCTAGCAATGGACACCGTAAGTAGTCCAATGAAGCTTTGCTCTTAAACAGTTATAATGCTGTGTGTCGACTCTTGAAATGGAGGCAGACATCAACCACTATAAGGTAGGTGTTTATTACACTTTTATTTATGTTCAACATTACATTTTAATAGTTAAATTAATAGACTACAACACTGTAAATTTAACGGTTGTGTCAAAGAGCATAATTGTTATAAAAAATTGGACATTGTTCAAGCTTTGACCAAGTTTAAAACGAAACCAAAACAAATCAATGATGGAAGTTGTAGGTTCCTATATTTCCTACAGATTTGTTGGTTGAGAGGTTACTTAACGTATTTAACTATGGATTTATCTTAATAAAACGCTGTCTCGTGAAACACAAACGTGTGTTATCAAATTGAACAAGTCTACCGAAATCGTAGTGTTTATTTCACAATTCTTATCTCCAATAACAGTGATTTCTCTTACTATTTTATATGAAAACACAACAAAAACTAAATTATAATATTCTGAGAAGACATTCACGGTAGAAGATTTACACTAAAGTACACCTGTCATACGATGATTGGACTTTAACATAAAACCAAAATAAGTGTCTATGTCTGTTAGTGAATTGAGATAAACAGATTTGGGCAATGAGTTGACAGTTTAATCGAATTTTGGCGGACGGATGATGTGTAAATTTTAAAAATAAATTTTTAATTTAAAAACTGGTCACACGAATGGTTGGAAGCAAAGGACTTTTGGAACCGCTAACGTGGAACTCGTCAATGTCATCATCCAATGTCTCGTGCAGAGCAGTGTGCTTGTCTTCAGTCAACAGATTCAAAGGCGACTGGGGGCGGCTCACAGATGTGGCGGAAGTGACATCTGCTGACGTAAATTGGTATTCGTCGAAGGCTTGACCAGTAGTGGGAGGTGTGAGGAAGCCATATTGGACCGTTGTCTTTAGTTACAGGCAAGCTAAATAAACAAAATACAGATACATCTTTAGAAAGGCGAACACACGGATATATATTACAGAAACAAAATTAAACTAGATATACGTTAAACTAGAAACACATTTAGATTTAAACCAGGTATTGTTAACGGCGAACAAAATTTATAAATCTTTCTTGAATACGTTTGTTACCTAAGAATAAGAGGCATGGTCAGTATAGATACGTTTAATATATGTGTGTATGTAAGTCACCAGTAAGTTCATTTCTGTTCATGATATACATATCACTTGATACTCTTACCCACCACAGAAGATCAGTGGTAAGTCTGATTAATATATGTGTAAAGTCACCAGTAGGTTCATTTCTGTTCATGATATACATATCACTTGATATTCTTACCCACCACAGAAGATCAGTGGTAAGTCTGATTAATATATGTAAGTCACCAGTAGGTTCATTTCTGTTCATGATATACATATCACTTGATATTCTTACCCACCACAGAAGATCAGTGGTAAGTCTGATTAATATATGTATATGTAAGACACCAGTAGGTTCATTTCTGTTCATGATATACATATCACTTGATATTCTTACCCACCACAGAAGATCAGTGGTAAGTCTGATTAATATATGTGTAAGTCACCAGTAGGTTCATTTCTGTTCATGATATACATATCACTTGATATTCTTACCCATCACAGAAGATCAGTGGTAAGTCTGATTAATATATGTGTATGTAAGACACCAGTAGGTTCATTTCTGTTCATGATATACATATCACTTGATATTCTTACCCATCACAGCAGATCAGTGGTAAGTCTGATTAATATGTGTATGTAAGTCACCAGTAGGTTCATTCCTGTTCATGATATACATATCACTTGATATTCTTACCCATCACAGAAGATCAGTGGTAAGTCTGATTAATATATGTGTATGTAAGACACCAGTAGGTTCATTCCTGTTCATGATATACATATCACTTGATATTCTTACCAATCACAGCAGATCAGTGGTAAGTCTGAAAGCTTATAATGCTAAAACTGGATTTTAATACGGTTACAACACAGGACAAAACCCCATTGTATAACTTTGTCAGCACTTAGATTAAAGCATAAGTTCAGCTGCAGTTTATGGGTTCACAATAAATGGGGCCTCTTATCCGTCTGTAAAAATAGAAAACGAACTGGCAGCTTTTACAATTTTTTATCGTACAGAACCCTCAAATTTGACGAAGTTTAAAATCTCAGAATATTATAATCCAACACCAACTTTGTGCTTAACAGCAAAGCAAACAAACAAGAACATAAGTGCATGTGTACATACATAAACATGAAATTATCTGCAGATGGTTTACAGATAGAAACTGCATCAAGAATATATATGACAAAATTTATCATCACATAGCAATGAAAGAAATAAAGAAAACTAAAATATCGAGAAACTCAAAAAAAATAAAACAAAATGGTTACAAATAGTGAATATATCAAGTTTGAGACGTTGTGAGTTAAATCGTCCAATACCTAAACCATGTTGGCACTTCCTGGTTAGCTCTTTTGTTGTTGTTTGTTTTTTGTTATTATGCTAAAAGACAGGGTTATGGCTACAAAGCTTTAGGGAGCTATGGCTGGTACACTACACACTTGTCTCTGGCTAGGTTAGAGAGCATATCTGCTTTACAGACACTTTGTCTCTATAGGTTAGAGAGCTATTGCTACAGACACTTGTCTCTATAGGTTAGAGAGCTATTGCTACAGACACTTGTCTCTATAGGTTAGAGAGCTATTGCTGACACTTGTCTCTATAGGTTAGAGAGCTATTATACAGACACTTGTCTCTATAGGTTAGAGAGCTATTGCTACAGACACTTGTCTCTATAGGTTAGAGAGCTATTACTACAGACACTTGTCTCTATAGGTAGAGAGCCATTGCCACAGACACTTGTCTCTATAGGTTAGAGAGCTATTGCTACAGACACTTGTCTCTTATAGGTTAGAGAGCCTGCTGCTGACACACCTTGTCTTACAGGTTAGAGAGCTATTGCTACAGATTACACTTGTCTCTAAGGTTAGAGCTACTTGCTACAGACACCTTGTCTCTATAGGTTTAGAGAGCTATTGCTACAGACACTTGTCTCTATAGGTTAGAGAGCTATTGCCTACAGACACTTGTCTCTATAGGTTAGAGAGCTATTGCTACAGACACTTGTCTCTATAGGTTAGAGAGCTATTGCTACAGACACTTGTCTCTATAGGTTAGAGAGCTATTGCTACAGAACACTTGTCTCTATAGGTTAGAGAGCTATTGCTACAGACACTTGTCTCTATAGGTTAGAGAGCTATTGCTACAGACACTTGTCTCTATAGGTTAGAGAGCTATTGCTACAGACACTTGTCTCTATAGGTAAGAGAACTATTGCTACAGAACACTTGTCTCTATAGGTTAGAGAGCTATTGCTACAGACACTTGTCTCTATAGGTTACAGAGCTATTACTACAGACACTTGTCTCTTAAGGTTACAGAGCTATTACCAGACACTTGTCTTTAAGGTTAGAGAGCTATTGCTACAGACACTTGTCTCTTATAGGTAAGAGAACTATTACTGCAGACACTTGTCTCTTATAGGTTAGAGAACTATTGCTACAGACACTTGTCTCTTAAGGTTACAGAGCTATTACTACAGACACTTGTCTCTATAAGTTACATATGTTAAACTTTATTGACAAATTGTATAATTTTGAATTTTCTTGTTTTATGCGTGTTACTAGCACAATAGCAGATTTCAATAAATATCGTAAATTTGAATGTTCTTGTGAAAGGCTATTAGCATAACAGCGGATTTCAGTAAATATCATAAATTTGAATGTTCTTATGAGTGGCTACTGACACAATAGCGATTTGTTTCTCATAGTAAATATTATGGTTTTAATAATCTTGCTTGGTTATACGTATTATTGGTACGATAGCGGATTTATTTGCTTTAATACATATTATAATTTTAATCTGAGAGTAACAGTTTTCATTTTGAGTTTTATTTAAAAATTTACATACATACGTGTAAAAGTCATACGTGTGAAATTGTATGACTCGAACGTGTTGAAATGAATGTTTTAAAGTAAAAGCGACACCAGCTACTCATTATTTAACTGTAATTAATCTATTGACAATTACACGTACGAAAATCACTTTAAATGTGTGGACATTATAAAAGATATCGGGTAGACATGCTGTCATTTCAATCCTTCAAGTACTATATTAAACCGACTAGAATTATGCGTAGGTTAACAAAGCCTTCGGAAACATTTAGTTGCTATAGCGTAAACGAAAACATGAAGTAACTTATCCTGGCAGCAACATGACTTTACAATACGCATTTAACAGGACAGTAAGATATGATATGT